>NC_054699.1:639816-902316 GCF_016097555.1 Gigantopelta aegis
AGTGTAATATACTAATAAGGTAAAGAATTTACGGGAATCAATACAAACCTGGATACTGACTACCAGTTACCCAGAAACCATATATCATCTATTCTTTGAGTGTAATAAGGTAAAGAATTTATGGAAATCAGTACAAACCTGGATACTGACTACCAATTACCCAGAAACCATACAACATCTATTCTTTGAGTGTAATATACTAATAAGGTAAAGAATTTACGGGAATCAGTAAAACCTGGATACTGACTACCAGTTACCCAGAAACCATACAACATCTATTCTTTCAGTGTAATATACTAATAAGGTAAAGAATTTACGGGAATCAGTACAAACCTGGATACTGACTACCAATTACCCAGAAACCATACAACATCTATTCTTTGAGTGTAATAAGGTAAAGAATTTATGGAAATCAGTACAAACCTGGATACTGACTACCAATTACCCAGAAACCATACAACATCTATTGTTTGAGTGTAATAAGGTAAAGAATTTATGGAAATCAGTACAATCCTGGATACTGACTACCAGTTACCCAGAAACAATACAACATCTATTCTTTTAGTATAATATACTAATAAGGTAAAGAACTTACGGGAATCAGTACAAAGCTGGATACTGACTACCAGTTACCCAGAAACCATACAACATCTATTCTTTGAGTGTAATATACTAATAAGGTAAAGAACTTACGGGAATCAGTACAAACCTGGATACTGACTACCAGTTACCCAGAAACAATACAACATCTATTCTTTGAGTGTAATAAGGCAAAGAACTTACGGGAATCAGTACAAACCTGGATACTGACTACCAGTTACCCAGAAACCATACAACATCTATTCTTTGAGTGTAATATACTAATAAGGTAAAGAACTTACGGGAATCAGTACAAACCTGGATACTGACTACCAGTTACCCAGAAACAATACAACATCTATTCTTTTAGTGTAATATACTAATAAGGTAAAGAACTTACGGGAATCAGTACAAACCTGGATACTGACTACCAGTTACCCAGAAACCATACAACATCTATTCTTTGAGTGTAATATACTAATAAGGTAAAGAACTTACGGGAATCAGTACAAACCTGGATACTGACTACCAGTTACCCAGAAACCATACAACATAGTGTAATAAGGTAAAGAACTTACGGGAATCAGTACAAACCTGAATACTGACTACCAGTTACCCAGAAACCATACAACATCTATTCTTTGAGTGTAATATACAAATAAGGTAAAGAATTTATGGGAATCAGTACAAACCTGGATACTGACTACCAGTTACCCAGAAACCATACAACATAGTGTAATAAGGTAAAGAACTTACGGGAATCAGTACAAACCTGGATACTGACTACAAGTTACCCAGAAACCATACAACATCTATTCTTTGAGTGTAATATACAAATAAGGTAAACAACTTACGGGAATCAGTACAAACCTGAATAATGACTACCAGTTACCCAGAAACCATACAACATCTATTCTTTGAGTGTAATATACAAATAAGGTAAAGAATTTATGGGAATCAGTACAAACCTGGATACTGACTACCAGTTACCCAGAAACCATACAACATCTATTCTCTGAGTGTAATATACTAATAAGGTAAAGAATTTATGGGAATCAGTACAAACCTGAATACTGACTACCAGTTACCCAGAAACCATACAACATAGTGTAATAAGGTAAAGAACTTACGGGAATCAGTACAAACCTGGATACTGACTACCAGTTACCCAGAAACCATACAACATCTATTCTTTGAGTGTAATATACAAATAAGGTAAAGAATTTATGGAAATCAGTACAAACCTGGATACTGACTACCAGTTACCCAGAAACCATACAACATCTATTCTCTGAGTGTAATATACTAATAAGGTAAAGAATTTATGGGAATCAGTACAAACCTGGATACTGACTACCAGTTACCCAGAAACCATACAACATCTATTCTTTGAGTGTAATAAGGTAAAGAATTTATGGAAATCAGTACAAACCTGGATACTGACTACCAGTTACCCAGAAACAATACAACATCTATTCTTTGAGTGTAATATACTAATAAGGTAAAGAATTTATGGGAATCAGTACAAACCTGGATACTGACTACCAGTTACCCAGAAACCATACAACATCTATTCTTTGAGTGTAATAAGGTAAAGAATTTATGGGAATCAGTATAAACCTGGATACTGACTACCAATTACCCAGAAACCATACAACATCTATTCTTTGAGTGTAATATACTAATAAGGTAAAGAACTTACGGGAATCAGTACAAACCTGGATACTGACTACCAGTTACCCAGAAACAATACAACATCTATTCTTTTAGTGTAATATACTAATAAGGTAAAGAACTTACGGGAATCAGTACAAACCTGGATACTGACTACCAGTTACCCAGAAACCATACAACATCTATTCTTTGAGTGTAATAAGGTAAAGAATTTATGGGAATCAGTACAAACCTGGATACTGACTACCAGTTACCCAGAAACCATACAACATCTATTCTTTGAGTGTAATAAGGTAAAGAATTTATGGAAATCAGTATAAACCTGGATACTGACTACCAGTTACCCAGAAACCATACAACATCTATTCTTTGAGTGTAATATACTAATAAGGTAAAGAATTTATGGGAATCAGTAAAAACCTGGATACTGACTACCAGTTACCCAGAAACCATACATCTATTCTTTGAGTGTAATAAGGTAAAGAATTTACGGGAATCAGTATAAACCTGGATACTGACTACCAGTTACCCAGAAACCATACAACATCTATTCTTTGAGTGTAATATACTAATAAGGTAAAGAATTTATGGGAATCAGTACAAACCTGGATACTGACTACCAGTTACCCAGAAACCATACAACATCTATTCTTTGAGTGTAATAAGGTAAAGAATTTATGGAAATCAGTACAAACCTGGATACTGACTACCAGTTACCCAGAAACCATACAACATCTATTCTTAGAGTGTAATAAAGTAAAGAATTTATGGGAATCAGTACTGTGATGGAACATGCTCTTAAATTTGTTTTCGCCTGTGGCGATATTAATTGTTTTAGAGGGCCGTGTGCAGTTCCAATATGCACTTAAGTCCAGGTGGGCACTTTGTTACGTAATACCTCCGCGCGACCATGGTCGAGTTGTGCCTAATACACACCCAGCCCAGGTGCGGAGGTCATGTAGCCAGTAGTTACGTAATACCTCCGCGAGTGCGGTTTTTACAACCGTGGTTTTGGCGACTAGGCGTCAGCAAGTCTGGCTATCTAAGGAAAATTGTCGTCTTGGTCGCTGTGGAAATATCACTTGTAGGTATTCGGTGACGCGATGTACCCCCAGGCGATACTGGGATTTTATAATAAATAGCTAGGGTTTTAGAGATATCGGGGAGAAACATATTGGACGGCTCCGGGGAACGTTAGTCTGTTTGGACTGGTAAATATATATTTCTGCTCTGTTGTATAACCTTGATGTGATTGATGTGACTTTAAATATTTTAATACTGTATTATACCAATATTATGCAGACGGTGCTGCCGGTAATCTGACGCAGTAAACTGTAGGCTCACTGTCTAAAATTATTAAAGCTTAGCCAGTCATCCTAGAGGACCTAGGTAAACTGTAGGTTATTGTCTTTATTGTGATAGGTACCAGTATTAATTCTGTATTACAAGGTTACTGAATGAGTAGTTAAGGGTTAATTAAAAATTAACCAGTTAGGAATAGAGTTGTAATTCCTTTACCAATTAAGTTCCCCTGGAAGCGTTTCTCAATTATCACACGCGTGTGTGTTGTGTCATGGTGAAGTGATTAGAATATTGTGTAAACTAGACACCTAGAGATTAACTAATTAAGTGATCAGTTCTGGGTTGTTATTATTTGTTGTTGTTAATTAACTACTGCGGCAGTACATTTGTCAGCGTAGATTAATACAGATTCCAAAGTGTATTGTGTTTTTGTTGTGTTTTCTAGTGAACTAAACGTGCTATATTATATATACTTTATATAAGATCTTATCTCTGTTCATACCTAGAGACGAGCCACGTGGGTATATACTGCCCGATACAAAGAGATCTAATAGATATACAGTTAGGAGAGATATTTGGATAATCGTGTTTCATTCAGTTACGGGTATTATAGGATCCCCGTGACAGGAGTGAAAATTGGGGCGCTCGTCCCGGATCTGAAACGGGACAGATAAAGAGAGAGATAGGGATAGAGAATTCCAGTTAGCAAAATTAAAAGTGGAACATGAGTTACAGTTGAATACTGAAGAAGTTAGACGAGAAGCAGGAAATGGGTTTAACATGTCGGAGGCTTATATATCAGTGCCTGTATTTGATGACCAGGAGGTAGATATGTTCTTCCAACTTTTTGAACGGGCCGCTAAGCAGCTAAATTGGCCGCAGTCTAAGTGGACATTGTTAGCCGTGTCTAAGTTTAAGGGGAATGCTAGTGTAGCTTATAATTCAATGAGTGATGAGCGAGCAAGTCAGTACGACCTAGTTAAGGCGGCAGTGTTGAGGGCGTATGAATTACGACCTGAGGATTATCGTTTACGGTATAGCGAGTTGAGAAAAACGCAGGGTCAGTCTTATAGTGAGTTTGTGGCTAAGAAGGCAGGGATGTTTGATAAATGGGTGCTGTCTCATCAGGTAGAGTCATATACCGAGTTACGGGAGTTTTTGATCTTACAGGATATTAAAAATGGATTACCAGTTAGCTTACGTATTCATTTAGAGGATCGTGATGTCAAAAAGATAGAGGAGGCAGGCATAGTGGTAGATGATTACGTGTTAATACACAAAGCTCAGGCAGTACAGGGTAGCTCTTTACAACAGGGTGATAAGAAGAAATTTCAGCCAGGTTTTTCCCGGGAAGGTAACTATCGGGGAGAGTCATCTAGTTGGTCAGCTAGTCAGGCAAGGAATGCACCTGGTGGGCAAACTAAGGATAAGCCTGCATTATCAGCCAATGCACGAACTTTTCGTCCACATTGCAGTTACTGTAAAAAGGATAACCACCTTGTTGAGGACTGTTTTAAAAGGAAACGCGATAATGCGCAAGTGGTCGGTTTAATGAGGTCAGCTCCGCTAGCGAGAGAGTTAATGGTTAGTCCCATGACAGAGAAAGTAAACCCGTATGTGTCCACTGGTATGGTTTGTGATGTGAAACAAGAATTGAGTCCTAAGGCAATATCAGTCTATTGAGATACCGGGTGTAGTCAGTCGCTGATAACGTCAGAGTGTTTAGCTGGTATTGAGAATTCAGATACAGGACGTAGTTTGTCTTTAATCTCAGTTACTGGAGAAAATATGGTTGTCCGGTTACATAACGTTTTCTTGTGTTCGAAGTTTGTGACGGGACCAGTCATTATGGGTGTTGTAAAGGACTTGCCTGTTGAAAACATAGGAGTTTTGTTGGGTAATGATTTGACTAGTCAGTGTTGTCAGCCGAAATGTGACCAATTGTTAATTAAAGACAGCTCTTTACCAATAGAAGAGAGTGAGGTTGATGAGATTAGATATCCTGCTATGGCCAGAAGGGTAACACGAGACCCAGAGGATATTTGTGATTTGTCTGATACGTGTGTGATCCATGAAATTGGAGTGGATGAGGTTATCAGTAAAATGGTAGATAAGTCAACTGAGGAACTAAATGTGGTGGAACCTGTTGACCTCCCGCAGAGGGTAAATGAACCAGTTGTCTTTGATAGAGGGGACTTACCTTGTAATAGACAATTGTTAATCCTAGAGCAGGGGGCTGATCCAAATTTGTTGGCAGCTCGCACTACATTGTTCACTGAGGGAGTATTAATGAATAAGAGAGTTAGAGATAGGAGGTGGCAGGCGACCGAACTAGCTAGGAAGCATCTGAGCTATGCTCAGAGCAAAATAAAATCAGTGTTTGATAGGAAGACTAAGAGTCGGGAATTTAAACCAGGGGATAAGGTGCTGCTGTACCTTCCCATTAAACGGGGTTCTGTGCAGAACAGGTATTTCGGTCCCTATGTTGTGCACAAACGGGTTAATGAGACAGGGTATGTGATAAACACTCCTGATAGGGTTAGGAAAAGTAGGTATTGTCACATCAATTTGCTAAGAGGTTATTTTGACAGACTGCCGATAGTTCCAGTATTACCTGTCCAAATTGAGAGTCACTCAATTTCCTGTGATGACGTCAAGACTGCAGAGATCAAATTAACCAACAGCCAGATTCTAGCAGACTTGATCCCCCAGCAAGCAAAGTTGACTACATTAATACAAGACAATGTTTCCATTTGTCAGGACCTTCCAACGGTTACCAACACCTTAAGCCAGGATGTGCCCTTGGAACCCAACGCTACACCGATTCGACAGCATGCCTATCGGAGAAAACCTGGAAAACGTGCGACACTGAAAAAGAAGGAAACGAAGTTCCAGTGGTCAGATGAATGCGAGAAGTCATTCAACCGTCCTAAGCAGATGCTCGCCTCCTCTCCCGTGATGGCAGCCCCAGACTACCGAATGCCTTTCAAGTTGGCTGTGGATGCCAGTGACGTTGGAGCTGGAGCTGTGCTGTTCCAGGAAGACGAAAATGGACTGGACCATCCTGTAAGTTTCTTCTCCAAAAAGTTTGACAAACACCAGGTGAACTATTCCACTATAGAGAAGGAAGCTTTGGCCATGGTACAAGCTCTGAAGCATTTTCAGATCTACGTGAAATCGGCAGTGCATCAAGTGGTTGTCTTTACGGACCATAATCCGCTTACCTTCATTCACAGAATGAAAGCC
Source organism: Gigantopelta aegis (assembly GCF_016097555.1). Classification (NCBI taxonomy): domain Eukaryota; kingdom Metazoa; phylum Mollusca; class Gastropoda; order Neomphalida; family Peltospiridae; genus Gigantopelta; species Gigantopelta aegis. The sequence goes on from NC_054699.1 coordinate 646,618, forward strand.
ACCAACCAGAGAGTTTGGAGATGGAGTCTTCTTCTGCAGGAATTCCCAGTTACCATTGAACATATCAAGGGCACATCTAATGTAATCGCTGATGCCCTGTCCCGAAGTTGAACGTTATGATAATGTGTTGACATTCTTGATTTCTGTTTTGTTTTTATATATTTTATTGTATACCAGGGACTCAGAGACTCAGTGTGATTACTGGTAGTCACCTTATTACTATGTGTTATAAATGCCCGGATGCGTCGGTTAACGCACGTTTCGTTTTAAATGTAGTATATTTCCCTATTCCTAGAGTAGAGGAAATATCCTTTTTGAGGTGGGGGTGTGTGACGGAACATGTTCTTAAATTTGTTTTCGCCTGTGGCGATATTAATTGTTTTAGAGGGCCGTGTGCAGTTCCAATATGCACTTAAGCCCAGTTGGGCACTTTGTTACGTAATACCTCCGCGCGACCGTGGTCAAGCTGTGCCTAATACACTCCCAGCCTAGGTGTGGAGGCCATGTGGCCAGTAGTTACGTAATACCTCAACGAGTGCGATTTTTACAGCCGTGATTTTGGCGACTAGGCGTCAGCAAGTCTGGCCATCTAAGGAAAATTGTCGTCTTGGTCGCTGTGGAAATATCACTTGTAGGTATTCGGTGACGAGATGTACCCCCAGGCGATACTGGGATTTTATAATAAATAGCTAGGGTTTTAGAGATATCGGAGAGAAACATATTGGACGGCTCCGGGGAACGTTAGTCCGTTTGGACTGTTAAATATATATTTCTGCTCTGTTGTATAACCTTGATGTGATTGATGTGACTTTAAATATTTTAGTACTGTATTATACCAATATTATTTAGACGGTGCTGCCGGTAATCTGACGCAGTAAACTGTAGGCTCACTGTCTAAAATTATTAAAGCTTAGCCAGTCATCCTGTAGGTTATTGTCTTTATTGTGATAGGTACCAGTATTAATTCTGTATTACAAGGTTACTGAATGAGTAGTTAAGGGTTAATTAAAAATTAACCAGTTAGGAATAGAGTTGTAATTCCTTTACCAATTAAGTTCCCCTGGAAGCGTTTCTCAATTATCACACGTGTGTGTGTTGTGTCACGGTGAAGTGATTAGAATATTGTGTAAACTAGACACCTAGAGATTAACTAATTAAGTGATCAGTTCTGGGTTGTTATTATTTGTTGTTGTTAATTAACTACTGCGGCAGTATATTTGTCAGCGTAGGTTAATACAGATTCCAAAGTGTATTGTGTTTTTGTTGTGTTTTCTAGTGAACTAAACGTGCTATATTATATATACTTTATATAAGATCTTATCTCTGTTCATACCTAGAGACGAGCCACGCGGGTATATACTGCCCGATACAGAGAGATCTAATAGATATACAGTCAGGAGATATATTTGGATAATCGTGTTTCATTCAGTTACGGGTATTATAGGATCCCCGTGACAAGTACAAACCTGGATACTGACTAATTCAGGAGTTAGAATCAGTACAAACCTGGATACTGACCAAGTCGGGAGTTAGAATCAGTACAAACCTGAATACTGACCAAGTCAGGAGCTAGAATCAGTTTTAATAAAAAATATGATAATGTTTAGTATGATTAATGATGAAAATTATGTCTTTTTAAACTGGCTAATTATTAACATAAAATACTACGTGTATGTTACAAAATATCAGAATAAAGCTTTAGAAATCAACGCCGTAATAAGACATGCTTTAGAAAAAATATGAAATACAAAGATTTATTCTGTATAAAAGTTGTAATTACGAAACATTTAACAAAGTATGGGCTCCATGGTTTAATCTGTTCGATAATAATTAAGGCTTGCACACAATATACTTTAGCATAAATGTTCACATAATGATTGTTTTACTGAATTACCTGTTTTGAGACATGGAAAAACAGGCACTCATGGACAACAATCTTTAACAATAATGGTGATTTTTCTTCTCTTCTGCAGCACTATTATGTTGCTCTATCTTTTTCTCCTGCTTCCTCTTTTCTTTTGCTCTTTTTGATTTAAAATCCCAGATTAGAAAAACACTCTGTCGGCATGTATATAAACTTATGCTTTAATGTGTCATGTTATTTTGTCAGATGTATATGTACAGCAGTGCATCAGGGCTCCAACCCTGACATTGCTATTGCGATCTGGGCCATAAATAAAACAATTTTAAAAACCTCCCTCTCAACACACACGCGCGCGCGCACGTACGTCCAAGTCATGCGCGAGTGTAATATAATTTTAACGTACCGGTACTGTTTTTTTTTTTTTTCGGACTGCGCTGATATGCATTTCATTGTCTTTTTTCAACTGATTTATAATCGTTATTGTGTGTATACCTCTAGTTATAACTTACCAATGTAAACATTGGTGTCGTGACAGAGCGTTTATTAAAAAAGTGCGTTGCGTAATGCTGTTCTGTACACCCATCCCTTGTAACGCTACATAACGGCTGGACTTACAAACCCATCAACCCTCTCGATTATTTGAATGGCCTTTCAAGAATGAAATTAAAAGAAGAAAACAAAACTTGATTGGAAGCCATTTTGTTAAACTGATTAAATCTGCAATCTCGCCTCACTATATTATATCATCATTTACTAATGGAAAATTAATAAACATTTGTTTTTAATATAAGGTACCCTGCAGAGTTTTTAATACACGCTACCCTGCAGAGTTTTTAATACACGCTACCCTGCAGAGTTTTTGATACACGCTACCCTGCAGAGTTTCCGTTGGAATAAGTGAGTGAATGTTTAACGACATCTCAGCACAAGCAATACACCGGCTATCTGGTGTGTGTGCAGGAAGTTTACAAGAGGGGCGGGTGGGGGGTGGTCTCGACTGCGGCGACCGAAGTTTATAGGGGGTGGGGGGTCGAGTCTTCCGGAAAATATTTTGAGAATAAAGAACATTTGATTGAGCAGGGAGGAGTTTCGACCCCCAAGCCCCCCCCCCTCCCCGCCCCCCGAAGACGCGCATGGCTATTGAGTGTCAAACAAATGTAATACACAATGAATCGATCATCGACATCATTATAAACATTCTAAAATTAAGTTAAAAACAGTGTACAGAGCTGTGTAGAAATATGGGTAAGTATATTAAAATTTGAAAGAAAAATCTACATCTTGTAAAATTTTAAAATAGGTTCTGGGTGAAACCGAAACGATTCCATCACATTTCGTCTACTAGGTCCAAGATGATTAAACACTTCACCACAATGTAGAGTTTAGGATGGAGTCAAAACATTAGAAGCAATTTAATGACTTTTTTTTAAATCTGTAGTCAAATTCACATTTCAGTTGGCCAATCAAAATATAACAAAGCAAACTCTTTTTAAGCAAATGTATTTGATTTTCAAGTCAGCTTTTTATCAAATTGCATGTAACTATAAAAATGCTCGCTAAATTCCAACATCTGAAAACCTGGTTTTATGTGAAGATATGGCGACTAATACATTTTACGTGACACGGATTAGCCATTGCCGCGAACGGATAACGATGAATGTCGCGTCACAACAAGAAAATGATACTGATAATATATTCTAAATAGTTAAATAATATAAATACATTTCGAAATACACGATCTTAATATAATAATAGTTAAATCAGCTGTTTACTTTGACTTTAAAAATACATAAAGAATACAACATTACAACTGATTAACTGACTAATACATTTCAACATGCAGAATTATAAGACAACAACCAGTTTCCTGTAATAAATAAATAGTAAAATACGTAATAGATAAATAGATTCCATATATTATATTATAACATAAAAGTATTGTAATGGATAAATAGATTCCATATATTATATTATAACATAAAACTACTGTAATGGATAAATATATTCCATATATTATATTATAACACAAAACTACTGTAATAGATAAATAGATTCCATATATTATATTATAATATAAAACTACTCATTTTAAATATATATTACAAAGCGACACCTCATTTAATACAATACAGTTGAATTAAAAGGTTAGTTTCAATCTACACTTTTTCTATTTCTAATATTCGTAATCAGTTTTAAATCAATTTCTAATATTCCTATTACATTTTAAGATTAGTTTCAAATCGATTTTAATCATCTTGTTACATTTTGAAATCGGTTTCAAATCGATTTCTAACATCCTTATTACATTTTGGAATCAACTTGATCAAACTTCGGATTCTAGCGTCAGGTTCACGTCATTGGCTCCATCTGTCTCCCTCTGTTCCGAAGAGCTGGCCAATGAAAACAGGCCTAATTCGGTTTCGCCCCCCGATTGGTTGGTTTCCGAAAGACTGTTCTCTACAGCGTTGTCGCTTGGAGAAGGTGGATTAATCGGAGTCAGTTGCACAAAGGTTTTAAGCAATTCCTGGTACACCGACTGCAGGTTTTCTCTTGGAGGCCTCCTGGGTGTTGCCGGAGGTTTAAGACGACATTTGTCGCTCGTCGAAGCTTTCTGGCCGAATTGGAAGGAGGCGTGTTTCCGGAGAGCCAGCAGCTCCAGATACATCAATGTTTTCTGCTTGTTCTGAAGCAGATTCAAATATTGGTTGACGTCTTGTGTGGTTTTCACGGCCAAGTATTTCTTGTACATAATGGGTTCTCTTTTCTTGATGTCCCCCTCTTTTGTTTTCTCTAAAACTGAAGAGGGGTGTCACAAGTCAAGGGTAATCAGAGCAGAATGTGATTTGAAAGTAATTATTTGTAGATTTACTATACTATGTTTATTAGTACACATGTGGTATTTTTAGTTGTACATATGAAGTTTATAGTATAATACTTATTATCAATTATACGGTAATACAGGTTGTACAGTTGAGAGAAATGGAATAGATTAGTCATAGCTTGGATCGTGAAACTAAAGGTTTCTTGGTATGGGATTAATTAGGCAAGGTAGGAATTTGTATTGTTATAGCTTGTAGCAGGAGTGAGTGGATGGTAACTGAAAAGCTGACTGTGTGAATAAAAGAGATGACTTAGTTATTGTTTGGGGCAGTGTGATTTATTTTTGAGAGAGAATAGTGAACAAGAGTTGTACAAGTTGGACAGAAGTTTGTGAAAGACTTTGGTGTTTATAGTTCGGGTTAATGCTTAACCGTAAGTAATTAAATACTTGATATTTAGTATGTATTGTTATTTTGTGATGGTTATAAAACATAATTGTATTATGTTAAAGTGTAGTACTATGGTAATGACATTAACTTTATAAAGATGTGGATAACGAATATTTAGTATAACTTGTATAATGTGGACATTGAGTAAAGAGATGAAGTTGATTGGTATATAAAGTGTATGGAATAATAAGGTGTTACATCATAGTAATTAAGTGTATCTTGGTTACAGCACTGTAAGAGGTATCTGTTCTAGATGGTACAGAAGTAGTGTACTGAGAGATGTAGAGATGGCTTGCTTGTGTGAAGATGTATCCAGAGATGTAGAGATGGCTTGCCTGAATGAAGATGTGGCTGAGTCAAGCTTGTGGAGGTTTGGTGAATTCGTGGAGGAGGGGTACACGAGAGAGTGCAGTGCGGTGGTAATGTGGAAATGAAGTTCCATGTGTGGGCTATTTATTAGCTATGTTCGGGTTATATAGTAAACAACGGGTTGTTGTTTTGTAATTTTATTATTATACTGTGCAAGTATAATAATGGAGGTGTGGTGAATTCGGAAGGTGAAGAGAAGGATAAGTTGTGCAATTAGTTCATAATTGTATTAGTTAACAACGTGCTCATGTATGTGTTGAAACATTAGCAGTGATAGTTGATCATGGAAGAAAGTGGTATGTGCAATACTGCTTAATTAGTTGATATAAATAAGTGACTTTTGGTTTATAAAAGAACTGTTTTAATGAAGATATATGAAGTCACAAGTGGACACTGATATCTTATTTTGAATACGTAATATTTTAAATATTACATGGTGCTATGTGTGTGATGTGATATATACTTAATACATTTAGTATTTGTGTGTAATTAATATTGAGTAGTGTGGTGATCATCTGTACTAAGATGGTGACTGGTGAAATTTGTTAAATGTGTGATGGAGAGAAAGGTTTGGGTGTGAGGAGTTGTGTTAGTGTGCATTGATGTATGACGAATAGGCCTATGGTTTGAGTAATGATTGAAATGTGTGAGTGTATATGATTATTATTTGCTGATGTAAATAAATGTAGCAAACTTATATTGGTTTTATGTGTTGTTTCTTTTAGTTATCTAATCACTTGTGACAAGTGGAAAAAAAGAAGGATGATGGTGGTGGTGGTGGTGGTGGTGGTTGTTATGATGATGATGATGGTGGTGATGATGATGGTGATTATGATGGTGATGGTGGTGGTGGTGATGACAATGATAATGATGATGACTAAATAGTAAACTCGAAATTCCCGATTTAAATATCACATTAGCTAAATCATTTGAAATGGCCTAGTAAGGAACCTTTGATTATTTAACTTGTACGATGATGATAATTATAATAATGATGATGATGATGATGTTTTGTTTAACGACATTACTTGAGCACATTAGTAAATTTCGACACAAACTTTAGAGAAAACCTGCTACATGGTGTGTGTTGTTTGTGGTTTAGTTGCTCAAGCGTCTGGGAAGGGTTCCTTAACTGCCTTACCCATTTGCAATATCACAGTTGCATAATAGCGGGGTTTTTTTGCCAAATTATTACTTAAATTTTTCTATGAAATGTAAACTTTATACGTACATTCAACTAAATACCCATAATTATTACAACCAAATCATTTCATTTTCTTAGAAAGCTATTTTTTTTTTTAATGAATAACCTTTAGAGGACGACTGACTGACTTGGGGCGTACAGTTGAGCTAAATTCTCCATAACGTTATGGCGCCAGCCGGGTGTTGTCGACAAGTTTGCTGTCTCTGTGCAACTCATCTATATCTGATGACACCATCATGAGATTTGTTACGAAGTATTAAGACACAAATTTAGCCAAAATATTTTTCCCGTCTCAACAAGTACCCCACAACTGATATACAAAAGGCAGTGGTATGTGCTGCCATGTCTGTGGGAAAGTGCATATTACAGATGCCTTGCTGTTAATGGAAAAATGTTATAGGTTTCAGAATTACGAAAGATTTGACATCAAATGGCTGATAATTAATAGATCAGTGTGCTGTATTTGTGGTATTAAACAAGACAAACTTTAGCTTTTCGTTAAAATAATTATGTTAATCTGAACAATGTTAACAATGGCAGCAGCCTAAAGGAAGGCCACGTCTCTTTAAACTGTACCTATGTTTAGCTTTTCTTCCAGTTCATGTCGTCTGGAAACGTATTCTTTGAGCAGAACCGGAAGCTGTGCCTCAGAGTCCTCTATGAGTCGACTGACCGCCTCAGTCTCACGACACAGCTGAGTTACGTTCCATTTCAGCGCGTTCATCTTCCTCTCCAGGCGTCTACAAAGAAACACTATGTCTACAAATAAACACTACATCTACAAATAAACACTACGTCTACAAATAAACACTACATCTACAAATAGACATTACATCTACAAATAAACATTACGTCTACAAATAAACACTACGTCTACAAATAACCACTACGTCTACCACGTCTACAAATAAACACTACGTCTACAAATAACCACTACGTCTATAAATAAACACTACGTCTGCATGTAAACACGTCTACAAATAGACATTACATCTACAAATAGACATTACCTCTACAAATAAACACCATGTCTATAAATAAACACGTCTACCACGTCTACAAATAAACACTACGTCTACAAATAACCACTACGTTTATAAATAAACACTACGTCTATAAATAAACACCATGTCTATAAATAAACACTACGTCTACAAATAAATAGTACGTTTACAAATAAACGCTTCATCTACAAATAAACACTACATCTACAAATAAACACTACTTCTACAAATAAACACTATTTCTACAAATAATACGTCTACAAATGAACACCATGTCTACAAATAAATACAGTTGTTTGTTGTTTTTATTATTGTTTGTTATTATTGTTGATGATGATGATGATGAAGATGATGATGATGATGATAGTGGTGCTGGTGGTGGTGGTAATGATTATCATAGTGGTGGGGGTGGTGGTAGTAGTAGTAGTAGTCATGGTGGTATTGTTGATGATGATGATCATCATCATGGTGGTGGTGAAGATGTGATGGTGATAGTGGTGTTGATGACGATGATGATGATGATGATGGTAGTGAAAGTGTTGATGATGATGACGATGGTGATGGTTATGATGGTGATGATGGTGGTGGCAGTAGTGATGGTGGTGGCAGTAGTGATGGAGATGATGGTGGTGGCAGTAGTGATGGTGATGATGGTGGTGGTGGCAGTAGTGATGGTGATGATGGTGTTGTTGATGCCGAGGCGTGTTCGAAACCCTATTGGTATATGAGCACGTTAAACTAGTTACCTACCTACCATTGATGTTGAGATGACGACGATGATGATGACGATGATGATGATGTGGTGGTGGTGGTTGTGATCATGATGGTGGTGGTGACAATAGTGATGGTAATAATGGTGTTGTTGATGTTGGCGACGATGTTATGATGGTTGTAGTGGAATTGTTGATGATAATGATGATGATGGTGGTGGTGGTGGTGGTGGTGGTGGTGATGATGATAGTGGTGGTGGTGGTGGTAGTGATGATGGTGGTGGTGGTGGTGATGATGATGATGGTGGCGGTGGTGGTGGTGGTGGTGGTGGTTTTGATGACGGTGATGGTGATGGTGATGATGATGGTGGTGGTGGTGGTGGTGATAATAGTGATGTGATAATGGTGGTATGGTGTTGATGATGGTAGTGGTGGTGGTGGTGGTGGTGTTAATAATGATGTGATAATGGTGGTATGGTGTTGATGATGGTGATGGTAGTGGTGGTGGTGGTGGTAATAATGATGTGATAATGGTGGTATAGTGTTGATGATGGTGGTGGTGGTAGTGGTGCTGATGGTGGTGGTGGTTTTGATGACGATGATGGTGATGATGGTGGTGGTGGTGGTGGTGATAATAGTGATGTCATAATGGTGGTATGGTGTTGATGATGGTGATGGTAGTGGTGGTGGTAATAGTGATGTGATAATGGTGGTATGGTGTTGATGATGGTGATGGTAGTGGTGTTGATGGTTGTAGTAGTGGTGGTGGTGGTAATAGTGATGTGATAATGGTGGTATGGTGTTGGTGATGGTGATGGTAGTGGTGGTGTTGATGGTGGTGGTGGTAGGCGTGGTGGTGGTGGTGGTAATAGTGGTGGTGATAATGGTGGTGTGGTGTTGATAGTCATGGTAATAGTGGAGGTGTTGATAGTGGTAGTGATGGTGGTGGTGGTTGTGATGTTGATGACGATGGACATGTTAATGATGATGATGGTGGTGTATTGACGACGACGATGATGATGATGATGTTGGTGTTGTTTGTACATAGGCTCTATTATGGGAGTAAGGGTTAGGTTCATGAAAGCTGGCATTAATGTTTTGAAGTTTTATTTATGGGTGAATGCAGGCTTTTGCTAGGGGAGCAATATATAAAAAGGACACCGTCAGTATACAGGAAGGAGATGCAACGTACGTAAAACAAGCACATATTACATTCAGCAAGGAGATGCAACGTACGTAAAACAAGCACATTTAACATTCAGGAAGGAGATGCAACGTACGTAAAACAAGCACATTTAACATTCAGGAAGAAGATGCAACGTATGTAAAACAAGCACATATTACATTCAGGAAGGAGATGCAACGTACGTAAAACAAGCACATTTAACATTCAGGAAGGAGACGCAACGTACGTAAAACAAGCACATACTACATTCAGCAAGGAGATGCAACGTACGTAAAACAAGCACATTTGACATTCAGCAAGGAGATGCAACGTACGTAAAACAAGCACATATTACATTCAGGAAGGAGATGCAACGTACGTAAAACAAGCACATTTAACATTCAGGAACGAGATGCAACGTACGTAAAACGACACATTTAACATTCAAGAAGGAGATGCAACGTACGTAAAACGACACATTTAACATTCAGGAAGGAGATGCAACGTATTTAAAACGACACATTTAACATTCAGGGAGGAGATGCAACGTACGTAAAACGACACATTTAACATTCAGGGAGGAGATGCAACGTACGTAAAACGACACATTTAACATTCAGGAAGGAGATGCAACGTACGTAAAACGACACATTTAACATTCAGGAAGGAGATGCAACGTATTTAAGACGACACATTTAACATTCAGGAAGGAGATGCAACGTACGTAAAACGACACATTTAACATTCAGGAAGGAGATGCAACGTACGTAAAACGACACATTTAACATTCAGGGAGGAGATGCAACGTACGTAAAACGACACATTTAACATTCAGGAAGGAGATGCAACGTATTTAAGACGACACATTTAACATTCAGGAAGGAGATGCAACGTACGTAAAACGACACATTTAACATTCAGGAAGGAAAGAAAGAAGTATTTTATTTAACGACGCACTCAACACATTTTATTTACGGTTATATGGCGTCAGACATATGGTTCAGGACCACACAGGTTTTGAGAGGAAACCCGCTGTCGCCACTACATGGGCTACTCTTCCGATAGGCAGCAAGGGATCTTTTATTTGCGCTTCCCACAGGCAGGATAGCACAAACCATGGCCTTTGTGGAACCAGTTATGGATCACTGGTCGGTGCAAGTGGTTTACACCTACCCATTGAGCCTTGCGGAGCACTCACCCAGGGTTTGGAGTCGGTATCTCTGGATTAAAAATCCCATGCCTCGACTGGGATCCAAACCCTGTACCTACCAGCCTGTAGACCGATGGCCTGCCACGACGCCACCGAGGCCGGTCATTAAGGAAGGAGATGCAACGTATTTAAAACGACACATTTGACATTCAGGAAGGAGATGCAACGTATTTAAAACGACATATTTGACATTCAGGAAGGAGATGCAACGTATGTAAAACGACACATTTAACATTCAGCAAGGAGATGCAACGTACGTAAAACGACACATTTAACATTCAGGAAGGAGATGCAACGTACGTAAAACGAGCACATTTAACATTCAGGAAGGAGATGCAACGTACGTAAAACGACACATTTAACATTCAGATGCAACGTACGTAAAACGACATATTTGACATTCAGGAAGGAGATGCAACGTATGTAAAACGACACATTTAACATTCAGCAAGGAGATGCAACGTACGTAAAACGACACATTTAACCATTCAGGAAGGAGATGCAACGTATGTAAAACGAGCACATTTAACATTCAGGAAGGAGATACAACGTTAGTAAAACGACACATTTAACCATTCAGGAAGGAGATGCAACGTATTTAAAACGACACATTTAACCTTCAGGAAGGAGATGCAACGTATTTAAAACGACACATTTAACATTCAGGAAGGAGATGCAGAGTACGTAAAACGACACATTTAACATTCAGGAAGGAGATGCAACGTACGTAAAACGACACATTTAACATTCAGGAAGGAGATTCAACGTATTTAAAACGACACATTTAACATTCAGGAAGGAGATGCAACGTACGTAAATCGACACATTTAACATTCAGGAAGGAGATGCAACGTACGTAAAACGACACATTTAAAATTCAGGAAGGAGGTTTAACGTACGTAAAACGACACATTTAACATTCAGAAAGGAGATGCAACGTACGTAAAACGACAGATTTAACATTCAGATGCAACATACGTAAAACGACACATTTAACATTCAGGAAGGAGGTGCAACGTACGTAAAACGACACATTTAACATTCAGGAAGGAGATGCAACGTATTTAAAACGACACATTTAACATTCAGGAAGGAGATTCAACGTATTTAAAACGACACATTTAACATTCAGGAAGGAGATGCAACGTACGTAAATCGACACATTTACCATTCAGGAAGGAGATGTAACGTACTTAAACGACACATTTAAAATTCAGGAAGGAGGTTCAACGTACGTAAAACGACACATTTAACATTCAGGAAGGAGATGCAACGTACGTAAAACGACACATTTAACATTCAGATGCAACATACGTAAAACGACACATTTAACATTCAGGAAGGAGGTGCAACGTACGTAAAACGACACATTTAACATTCAGGAAGGAGATGCAACGTATTTAAAACGACACATTTGACATTCAGGAAGGAGATGCAACGTACGTAAAACGACACATTTAACATTCAGGAAGGAGATGCAACGTACGTAAAACGACACATTTAACATTCAGGAAGGAGATGCAACATACGTAAAACGAGCACATTTAACATTCAGGAAGGAGATGCAACGTACGTAAAACGAGCACATTTAACATTCAGGAAGGAGATGCAACGTACGTAAAACGAGCACATTTAACATTCAGGAAGGAGATGCAACGTACGTAAAACGAGCACATTTAACATTCAGGAAGGAGATGCAACGTACGTAAAACGACACATTTAACATTCAGATCCAACGTACGTAAAACGACACATTTAACATTCAGGAAGGAGATGCAACGTATGTAAAACGAGCACATTTAACAGTCAGGAAGGAGATGCAACGTACGTAAAACGAGCACATTTAACATTTAGGAAGGAGATGCAACGTACGTAAAACGAGCACATTTAACATTCAGGAAGGAGGTGCAACGTACGTAAAACGACACATTTAACATTCAGATCCAACGTACGTAAAACGACACATTTAACATTCAGGAAGAAGATGCAACGTATGTAAAACGAGCACATTTAACATTCAGGAAGGAGATGCAACGTACGTAAAACGAGCACATTTAACATTCAGGAAGGAGATGCAACGTATGTAAAACGAGCACATTTAACAGTCAGGAAGGAGATGCAACGTACGTAAAACGAGCACATTTAACATTCAGGAAGGAGATGCAATGTACGTAAAACGAGCACATTTAACATTTAGGAAGGAGATGCAACGTACGTAAAACGACACATTTAACATTCAGGAAGGAGATGCAACGTATGTAAAACGAGCACATTTAACATTCAGGAAGGAGGTGCAACGTGCGTAAAACGACACATTTAACATTCAGATCCAACGTACGTAAAACGACACATTTAACATTCAGGAAGGAGATGCAACGTATGTAAAACGAGCACATTTAACATTCAGGAAGGAGATGCAACGTACGTAAAACGAGCACATTTAACATTCAGGAAGGAGGTGCAACGTACGTAAAACGACACATTTAACATTCAGATCCAACGTACGTAAAACGACACATTTAACATTCAGGAAGAAGATGCAACGTATGTAAAACGAGCACATTTAACATTCAGGAAGGAGATGCAACGTACGTAAAACGAGCACATTTAACATTTAGGAAGGAGATGCAACGTACGTAAAACGAGCACATTTAACATTCAGGAAGGAGATGCAACGTATGTAAAACGAGCACATTTAACATTTAGGAAGGAGATGCAATGTACGTAAAACGACACATTTAACATTCAGATCCAACGTACGTAAAACGAGCACATTTAACATTCAGGAAGGAGGTGCAACGTATGTAAAACGAGCACGTTTAACATTCAGGAAGGAGGTGCAACGTACGTAAAACGAGCACATTTAACATTTAGGAAGGAGATGCAACGTACGTAAAACGACACATTGAACATTCAGGAAGGAGATGCAACGTACGTAAAACGACACATTGAACATTCAGGAAGGAGATGCAACGTACGTAAAACGACACATTGAACATTCAGGAAGGAGATGCAACGTACGTAAAACGACACATTGAACATTCAGGAAGGAGATGCAACGTACGTAAAACGACACATTGAACATTCAGGAAGGAGATGCAACGTACGTAAAACGACACATTGAACATTCAGGAAGGAGATGCAACGTACGTAAAACGACACATTGAACATTCAGATGCAATGTACGTAAAACGACACATTTAACATTAGAAAAAGAGTACCACCTATAACATTGAAAAGTACACTGACATGCATTATCTGTAGTAATCTTCGAGTAACATTGAAAAGTACACTGACATGCATTATCTGTAGTAATCTTCGAGTAACATTGAAAAGTACACTGACATGCATTATCTGTAGTAATCTTCGAGTAACATTGAAAAGTACACTGACATGCATTATCTGTAGTAATCTTCGAGTAACATTGAAAAGTACACTGACATGCATTATCTGTAGTAATCTTCGAGTAACATTGAAAAGTACACTGACATGCATTATCTGTAGTAATCTTCGAGTAACATTGAAAAGTACACTAACATGCATTATCTGTAGTAATCTTCCAATTAAATACAAAGATGACAAAGGTATGACCTGTTCCAAAACTAAAAACCCATAAATGCGCTGTATTCTCAATTTACCGTCACTTCGAAATTCGGGGGGTGGACACTCCTACTACTCTCCCCTTGGATGTTGTTCATATATTGTTGTTGTTTCTTCATTGTGTGAGTTGTGGCAGTAAGGACTGGGGTTTATCAAAGTAGGACCTAATCTTTTTTGTTGCTGTTTGTTTGTCACACCGTAGGAACTGTGTACGGCAAGGGTTAATTGCACACCAGTAAATGTTTGATTTTGATCACTAAAGTAAGAATTTCTTTCGTTATTACCGTGACATTTAAAAAATATCTCAATACATAATTAACTAATCTGTATGAATTTTAGGCTGTTAAAATATACAGTTTAGTTGACATTCATTCCGAAAATCGCATGTTTTCCTTTTGCCATTCACGAACAGCACAAATAAACAGCACTGATTAGGTGTCCACAGAAGCACTTCAACTCTCTTTCACAACAAAAAACACACAATGCCATTCATAGCATCTAAAACTGAATACATAACCTTTTACGTAGATGATCATTTAATCTTCATGTTAAATATCTAAACTTACTGTTTAGTAGCAACTGCACATTTCGCTTCCAAAGACGAGCCCTGTGAACACACCAGTGTACGACGCGCACCAGCCCGCATTCTAATTAAAATTAGCTCCACTATTACATGTGGATCTAACACCAGCCAGTTGGAGCTCATGTCCACCAATCAAAACCTTACTTGCAGAATCCTGCCAGTGATTTAAAACTAACAACACTGCGTAGTCCCCAATGTCCAGGTAACATTTCGTCTGTAAATAATAATTTAAATATTGACCAATCACACTTCGCCTTTTATAACGTTATTTGGGAGCATAAAAATTCTAAAAATATCGGGCGAGTCTATTTTAGTGGCCGCAGTACAGCGAACCATACCAATACGTACGGGGTGGGTTATCAGTCTTCAATTTTACATTAAAAATTATTTATTTATTTATAAAAAAAAACAAAAAAACTAAATCAGTCTTCAGTTTTACATTACAAATTATTTATTTTATAAAATAAAACATGTTTTAAGGCATTCATAATTCACACGAAACATGTCGTATACCCTCAGGATAATTCGGAATGTTTTCAAATTATTTTTAAATAACTGGCAGGATTCTGCAAGTAAGGTTTTGATTGGTGGACATGAGCTCCAACTGGCTGGTGTTAAATCCACGTGTAATAGTGGAGCTAATTTTAATTAGATTGACCAGCCCGTGTCTACGATTGGCACCTATTTGCCAATTTTGGCTTTCTTTTATAACTACTTTTATATCCTCTAGTGGCAACGCCACACGGTACGAGTGTATTCACGAAAATAGCTGACTGACAAGACAAACATTACAATTTCATCGGTCCTATGTAATCGGTTATTTTCAGGGGCGTAAGCTGGGGGGGTTCGGAGGGAACCATCACCACCACCCCCCCCCCCCCCCCCCCCTCCGGTGAAGCAAATGGTCCGCTTTCAGAACTAAAACAAACAGGTTTATACATATGGAGTTTCTGGTGGTGCAAAAATAAAACAGAAAAGGTCCAGTTGGTTCATATTCGACCACACACACCCACCACCACCCCAGGTCCAGCTCACGCTACGCCCCTGTATTTTCATGGCTATTTCTCATACGTGGTACTTGTATCAGTTGCAAAGAAATGCTGAATGTTTCTGGCACAGTCATGACCGTAGCAACTGAAATACATTTGCCCTCTTTTTCGATCCTCACTCAGGGACACAGTTATACGTTGTACTACACACTTCAACTTCTTTGAAAATTCACAAAGCTTTCAGTTTAGTATTGGTAATATTGAAGATGGATTATTGTCTGAACAGTGTTTTATTACGACAATGAAGCTTGTATTTGCCTAATTATAATGTTTACAACCATATGGTTCCATGATAATGGTGCTCTGAAAGAAATATTAAAAATAGTGTATTAAAACCATGCATTAGACGGTATATGTGTTTTGAAATGATGGAAGGAAGGAAGGAAATGTTTTATTTAACGACGCACTCAACACATTTTATTTACGGTTATATGGCGTCGGGCATATGGTTAAGGACCACACAGATATTGAGGGAGGAAACCCGCTGTCGCCACTTCATGGGCTGCTCTTTTCGATTAGCAGCAAGGGATCTTTTATATGCACCATCCCATAGACAGGATAGCACATACCACGGCATTTGATGTACTAGTCGTGGTGCACTGGCTGGAGCGAGAAATAACCTAATGGGCCCACCGACGGGGAACGGGGATCCATCCCAAACCGACCGCGCATCAAGCGAGCACTTTACCACTGGGCTACGTCCCGCCCCCTTTTAAATGATGGGTGCACGTCGTACACTGGGTGGGTATTGAAATCATACACTAGTCAAAACCGGCATGGTGTGCGTGTCGTACACTGGGTGGGTATTGAATCATACACTAGTCAAAACCGGCATAATAAACTAGCATAGTGTGCGCGTCGTACACTGGGTGGGTATTGAAATCATACACTAGTCAAAACCGGCATAGTAAACTAGCATAGTGTGCGCGTCGTACACTGGGTGGGTATTGAAATCATACACTAGTCAAAACCGGCATGGTGTGTGCGTCGTACATTGGGTGTGTATTGAAATCATACACTAGTCAAAACCGGCATAGTAAACTAGCATAGTGTGTGCGTCGTACACTGGGTGGGTATTGAAATCATACACTAGTCAAAACCGGCATAGTGTGTGCGTCGTACACTGGGTGGGTATTGAATCATACACTAGTCAAAACCGGCATAGTAAACTAGCATAGTGTGCGCGTCGTACACTGGGTGGGTATTGAAATCATACACTAGTCAAAACCGGCATGGTGTGCGCGTCGTACACTGGGTGGGTATTGAATCATACACTAGTCAAAACCGGCATAGTAAACTAGCATAGTGTGCGCGTCGTACACTGGGTGGGTATTGAAATCATACACTAGTCAAAACCGGCATGGTGTGCGCATCGTACACTGGGTGGGTATTGAAATCATACACTAGTCAAAACCGGTATGGTATGCGCGTCGTACACTGGGTGGGTATTGAATCATACACTAGTCAAAACCGGCATAGTAAACTAGCATAGTGTGTGCGTCGTACACTGGGTGGGTATTGAAATCATACACTAGTCAAAACCGGCATGGTGTGCGCGTCGTACACTGGGTGGGTATTGAAATCATACACTAGTCAAAACCGGCATAGTGTGTGCATCGTACACTGGGTGGGTATTGAAATCATACACTAGTCAAAACCGGCATAGTAAACTAGCATAGTGTGTGCGTCGTACACTGGGTGGGTATTGAAATCATACACTAGTCAAAACCGGCATGGTGTGCGCGTCGTACACTGGGTGGGTATTGAAATCATACACTAGTCAAAACCGGCATAGTGTGTGCATCGTACACTGGGTGGGTATTGAAATCATACACTAGTCAAAACCGGCATACTGTGCGCGTCGTACACTTGATTTTGCAACAACCCATAATATAAATGCAATATTTCAGTTAATATTGACGGTAAGAGTACAAAAGATATTTACAAAAGTGTTACGGTGATAACGAATACAATGAAGCTTATCTAAGAAAACAAATCGTGTGCAATTAATTACTGCTGTACACCGTTCTTACACGGGATTTTTCTTTGTTGTTGGGGCAGGCCCGTACGCGGGGGGGGGGGGGGGGATTTGTCTTTGTTGTTGGGGCAGGCCCGTACGCGGGGGGGGTGCGAGGGGTGCGTACGCACCCCCCATAGTCTGCCGAGGTCCGTCCGTGGATGTGTAAAAAAAAAAAAAAAAATGGGGTAATAACCTTTCTTCTACAATTACTGTATAAAATTTGACATATTTTGAGGCAAAGAAACATTTCAAATTTATTTCCCAGAATGCAGGAAAATGCATCTTCTGCATTCTAGATTTAAAAATATTTCGGGGGGGGGGGGGGTATGCCCCAGGACTCCACTAGCAACTCCGGCCCTATGGGCCGTCGATTACGCACCACGCCACCCCCCACCCCCCTATAAATGTCTGCGTATGGGCCTGTGGGGGGAGGGTTTGTGGGGGTTTTATGGGGAGGGGGTTGTGGGGGGTTTGGGGTATTATTTTATTTATTTATTATTATTATTATTATTATTATTATTATAGTATTTATACCTGGCTTTCTCGAGTTTATGATTAAGGTAATCTCGCTTCACGCTGTAATTTGCCTGAATGGAGAACAGATCGACAAGATCGTCGTCCAGGTTTTCTGTTGTTGTTGTTGTTGTCATCATTCCTTTCTTCGACGACCTCTCATCACTGTTTTCTTGCTCACCTCTATCCGGCACCTTTTCGCCAGACACCTGGGTCGAACTCGCCTCGAGGCCGCCAGAACTGGAGTGAGTAGGGCTGCCGTTTTGTACAAACCTTTTCGTGGTTTGCGTCACAAATTTCTTCATAAAGGACATACTAGTAGCTCGTCTGTTACTCCCAAATTTGTCCGCATGACGCGGACCTGTATCAGACAAGCAGTCACCGGGGTGACGTTCTATGACGTCATAAGTAACAGGACTATTAATTTTGTTGAGCTATGCACCAAACACACGGTATAATCAACGGAAATTAGTATTCAGTGTCCGTTACAGTTTAAAGTTTTGTTTTGTTTAACAACACAACTAGAGCATATTGATTTATTCTTCATTGGCTATTGGATATTAGGTATTTGGTAATTTTTAAATGACTTTAGAGAGGAAACCCGCTACATTTTACCATTTGTAGTAAGGGATCTATTATTTATATTCACTATCCCATATAACAGGCATGACAGTACATACCATGGTCTTTGATATACCAGTCGTGGTGCACTGGCTGATACTAGAAATAGCTATATGGGCCCACCGACGGGAATCAATCCCAGACTGATCGCGCGCCAGGCTAGCGCTTTACCACTGGGATACGTGCAGCCCTAATTGTTCGTGAATAGACATCATG
This sequence comes from Gigantopelta aegis, assembly GCF_016097555.1. Lineage (NCBI taxonomy): Eukaryota > Metazoa > Mollusca > Gastropoda > Neomphalida > Peltospiridae > Gigantopelta > Gigantopelta aegis. Next base: position 666,015 of record NC_054699.1, read on the forward strand.
GCAGCATCTTGTTGATATTCAATAGCCGATGGTTAATTAATCAATGTGCTCTAGTGGTGTCGTTAAACAAACAAAAAACTTTTTGACTTCGTATCATAAACAAAAATACAACAGGAGAGACCGTTAGATACTGTTTATCTTACAGCGATCGGCGAGGCCACTGGGCTATTTCTCGTTCCAGCCAGTGCACCACGACTGATATATCAAAAACCGTGGTATGTGTTATCCTGTATATGGGATGGTGCATATAAAAGATCCCTTGCTACTAATAAAAAAAATATAGTGGGTTTCCTCTCTAAAGTTATGTCAAAATTACCAAATGTTTGACATCCAACAGACGATGATTAATAAATGAATGTGTTCTGGTGGTGTCGTTAGTCAAAACAAACAAACTTTAACTCTGATTTTGTACAACGCCATGGCATCGCAACGTCATGTATTGGTGTTTATAAAATAATGGGAAATAACTCTTCACACTTAAAAATGAGTTTGGCAGTACGAGTTATTGCTGCACGATACAATCCTGTAGATATTAGTAATATAATGGACCCAACCTCGGTGGTGCTGTTGTTAAGCCATCGGACATAAGGCTGGTAGGTACAGGGTTCGCAGCCCAGTACCAGCTCCCACCCAGAGCGAGTTTTAACGACTCAATGGGTAGGTGTAAGACCACTACATTATCTTCTCTCTCACGAACCACTAATCCACTGTCCTGGACAGACAACTCAGATATCTGAGGTGTGTGTCCAGCACAGCGTGCTTAAAGCTTGACTGGATTATAAGCACGAAAATAATTAAAGAAAGAAAGAAAGAAATATAACGTTGAAGAAAGAAATATAACGTTGAAGAAAGTCAACTCGATTGCATCTGAATACTTACTAGTAATAATATATACTCTTCAAAAGAAGAAACGCAAAACCACATTGTCGTAACATTTGGAGAATTGATTTAATTATTGAATGGTGAGTCCGATAATTACCAAATGTTGCAGGATTGTTCACAATTCACTCTAGTCCATTGTGAGTAAGTGATAGGACACACCACCAAGGTCAAGGTCATCTGGAGTCAATACCGGGTGTGGCCTCCGCGTGTGTTGACAACTGCCTGGCATCGCCTGCCCATTGAAGCAACCAGAGTACGGATGACGTCCCGGGGGATGGTGGCCCACTCGGCCTGCAAGGCTGCTGCCAGCTCGGGCAGGGTCTGGGGCTGTGGTTGTCGCTGTCGGAGGCGTCGGTCCAACTCGTCCCATAGATGCTCAATTGGGTTCAAATCCGGTGATATCGATGGCCAAGGAAGGACATTAATGTTGTTGTTCTGTAGGAAAGCCGTCGTGAGACGTGCTGTGTGAGGCCTGGCGTTGTCATGTTGGAACACTGCGTTGGCGTTGGCCATAACTGGAACGATGTGTGGCCGGAGGATCTGGTCAATGTAGCCCTGTGCATTCAGGTTGCCCTGCACGTGGACCAGGTCAGTTCTGCCAGTGTGTGAGATGGCTGCCCACACCATGACACTACCCCCGCCGAATCTGTCCACTTCCTGCACGCAGTTTGCCGCATAACGTTCACCACGACGCCTATACACGCGACATCTTCCATCATGACGTCGGAGCAGAAATCGGGACTCGTCACTGAACCACACCTGTCTCCATCGCAGTTGAGGCCATTGTCGATGAATCTGGCACCACTGCAGTCGGAGTCGACGGTGTTGTGGTGTTAAGATGACACCTCGAACTGGACGTCTGGCACGAATTCCTACCTCACGTAGGCGGTTCCGTACGGTCTGGTCGGATATCCTGCGCAAACCTGGTATTGCTGCGGCTGTGGAGGTGGCAGTAGTCAATCGTTCCCGAAGGTGGCGTACCCGGATGTAGCGGTCCTGCCCGGGGGTAGTGACCCGTGGTCGACCGGATCTAGGGAGGTCACGTGTTGATCCATGTTGCTGGTAACGGTCCCACAGTCTGGAGATGGTGCTTGGGGACACATGGAATGCCCTGGCAACGGCCGTTCTGGATTCGCCTGCGTCTAGTCGGCCGATGGCATCGTTTCTCTGCGGTTCACTGAGACGTGGCATGTCCTGGATTGTCAACTGTCGGCCAGATACAGAGGCCAGGCAAGCGAACACCCTGCACTTTTATACTGTCGGTGTTCATGCTGCACGTGCAGACAACGCACGTGCAGTGGTGACATGGTTTGCACGTGGGTGCGTTTTTGCGAATATTCACATTTTGGAACTTTATTGTACAGTAGCTGCGTTTTATCGAATGTAACCGTGGGAATGTGTTTGGGACATGCAATGACCTTATATTCACAAAGCATGAACCGGTAGGAAACATAAAATCGGAGTTATAACCCATTTGTACCCTTTTGCGTTTCTTTTTTTGAAGAGTATATATGCCGAAGTCCGAACTGTACGGCCAATCGTCTACTTTGGCTGGCCTAGCATGACTTCATCTTTGATAGAAATTTGGGTTCTGGGTTTGGGTTTTAAATGGATAAATAAATAAAATAATGTTATCCATAGTGATGTGGTTTTAAAACTTAATATCTCATTTGTTATTTTCTGTTTCGATACGGAGTTTCACGTTTAAAGAGAACTTGTTAAAGACCGTATGACCACTATATCACCCTGCCCCACTCACCCCCTCCATATATATTTTACAACATGAGTATATCAGTGACCGTATTACCACTATATCACCCTGCCCCACTCACCCCTCCATATATATTTTACAACATGAGTATATCAGTGACCGTATGACCACTATATCACTCTGCCCCACTCACCCCTCCATATATATTTTACAACATGAGTATATCAGTGACCGTATGACCACTATATCACTCTGCCCCACTCACCCCTCCATATATATTTTACAACATGAGTATATCAGTGACCGTATTACCACTATATCACTCTGCCCCACTCACCCCTCCATATATATTTTACAACATGAGTATATCAGTGACCGTATGACCACTATATCACTCTGCCCCACTCACCCCTCCATATATATTTTACAACATGAGTATATCAGTGACCGTATGACCACTATATCACTCTGCCCCACTCACCCCCTCCATATATATTTTACAACATGCGTATATATCAGTAAAATCTATCCATAGAATTATTCAAATTAGGTTGTCTGCCATCAATATGTTGGTGAATGTGTCTTAGACCCCCTTCCATGGCACAGGGGGCCTTCAGACCCCTAAAACACACACACACACACACACACACACACACACACACACACACACACACACCACTGCATCCGCATCTAAATATTTGTTAGTCATCATAATTTATTATGCTAAAGGCAGAACTTCACGTGCAATTGTCTGCTTTGGCTGTTCCGACATTTGTCATGAACAAAAAGTATAAAATTTGATGAGAATTTGTTTGTTTTTTTATGTTTAAAATTAGACCTGCAATTTAAAAAATAAAAAATAAAATAATAAAATAATGTTAACCGAAGTCACATGGGTTTAAAGCTTGTTAAGTTATATGAGCTTTAGCATAAGAGTTATATGTCAATTCATCGGTGCTTCTTTGATACAAATTTCTTTTTCTCTTTTTAAAATTAATTTAGAAAAAAGAAAAAAGTTTTCTTCTGTTTCGGTACCGAGTTTGACTTTTAAAGGGACATTCCTGAGTTTGCTGCAATTTTTAAGATGTTATCGACTAACAGAGACTTTTTAACGACTGTAATTACATATCAAATATATATATATACTACTCAAAAGAATTTAAGGGTCAAAAATTTATAACCAAATAAGTTTCAGAGTGTATTAGATTGATGATGTAAACTACACCAAAATTTTTATTTATTGTTCCATATTTACAAAAAAACACAAATAAACGTCACTGTATACAAGAAAGTCACATGACATGCTGTCAAAGTTGAAGGTTGTCAAACATGGATTTTACACATTAGAACATTCGTTTAATAGTGTGTGAATCCACCCCTGGCGCGAATACACTCGACACATCGTTGCCTCATGCTGTTGATCAGACGTCTGAAGAACTCTTGGGGAATGGCCTGCCACTCTGCCATAAGAAGTTGACCCAGATCATGAAGGTTGGCCGGAGGGGCATGGTTATCCCGAACTCTCCTGCCTAATTCGTCCCAGGCGTGCTCTATTGGGGCCAAGTCAGGCGAATATGCTGGCCAATCCATCCTGGCAATACCTTGTTGTCTGAGAAAGTCCGTTACCACCCTGGCGCGGTGGGGTCTGGCATTGTCATCCTGCAGAACTGCCCCGCCGCCAATCTGCTGAAGGCCTGGGAGAACCAACGGCCGGATAATCTCATTCATATAGCGGATTTCATTCAGATTGCCATCCACCACATAGAGGGGGGTCCTGTGTTGGATAGAGATGCCGCCCCACACCATGACGCTGCCACCACCGAACCGGTGACGTTGTCTAACGTTAACGTCAGCGAAGCGCTCCCCAGGACGTCTGTAGACACGAACCCGACCGTCGTTGAAGTGGAGACTAAACCTGGACTCATCAGTGAACATCACTCGACCCCACTGAACACGTTGCCACCGCAGCTGAAGCGTGCACCAGTGACGTCTGGCCGTTCTGTGACGTGGTAGGAGTGGTGGTCGAACAGCCTGGCGACGGCAGCGTAGATTATTGGCTCTCAGACGATTGCGTATGGTTTGATCAGACACTCGAGTTCCAGTCGCAGTCCGCAGATTGTCACGTAATCGGCGTGCAGTGGTTGTGCGTTGACGTAGAGCCATATTGGTGATGTAGCGGTCCTCTCTAGTTGTAGTGCTTCGGGGTCTTCCCGAACGTGGACGATTTCGAACAGAATTCGTTGCTTGGTACCGTTGCCACAGTCGGCCAACGACACTCTGACTGACACCAAGTCTCAGAGCAACATTTCTTTGCGTATTGACATCCTGAAGCCAAGCAATAGCCCTTCCTCAATCTTCGATAGTCAGTTGAAGTCACACCATTGTCGAATTTGGAGTGTGCACCGTACACGAACGCAAGCTCCAATTATACGGAAATTCAGCATTGGGAACATGGAATACACCTGCAAAGCGTGCAAATGAAGCGCTTTGTGAAAAAGCAAGTTATGGGCACTTAGCAGACCTTTCGCTTTCGCCCTAATTTACGTGCAAATGTAAGCATGTTTTCGCCATTAGAACTAGTCGACAGTGTCAATGACAGTGGATTTTAATTAATTTATGGGTTGCTTAGACCCACTTTCGTCAAAATGGAACAATACCATGCGTGACATTATGGTCTAGCTAATATAATTGACATTCAGAAAATAATGTCGAAAATATCGTCTGACCCTTAAATTCTTTTGAGTAGTATATATATTTTTTTTTTTTCTGCATAAAATATTAGTGGCTGTATATTAAACGTGTTTCTGATCGTTCTAATATTTGTACTAGGTTAAATTTAATTTTATTTCCTAAAATATAGTTTTATACGAAATTATTTGAAGACAAAATCCAGTTTGGGCTTCTTACAAATATTAAGGCGACCAGAAACACATTGAATATACAGCCACTGATATTCTAAACAAGAAAATATATTTAATATGTAAGTTTAATCGTAGAACTATTTTATTAGTTGGAAACATCTTACAATGCAGCAAACTCCGGAATGTGCCTTTAATGTCTAGTTTTAATACACATTTTAATATATTTTTAGACAACTTTTTTTAACAAGGTAACATTCCTACATTGGTTCGTCTCCGAAGTCGCACGGACTCGCACCTAGCCTAAAATAGATGCGAGGAAGCGACAGGTCAAAGAAGAAGAAGAAACAAAAAGACTGCTGTATCAAAGGCCGTGGTATGTGCTGTTACGTACGTGTGAATGAATGTTTAACGACACCCCAGCACAAAACCATATCGGCTGCTGCGTGTGAAACATGTAAATGAAGTCCAGTGATAGACATAAGAATAATATTTCACTTGTCCACCAGACAGGTATACCACAAAATCTACTTGTCCGCCAACATTTCCACTTGTCCATTTATATAGGACAGGAAGTGGATGTAGAAGGAAAAGTTGAAGTCCTGGGCTTTTCTTTTTAAACCAATTCGCTTGTTACTGTTCACTTCAAATTGCAGGTAATTGTGTGACTCGGGTGACTACAACAAATGTTAGAATTTGTTTACAGTCGAGATAGTTTCAGCGTAAAAAAAAGTCATAAACAATTAGTGTTTTTGTTCAGGTTTCAATGAAAACCAGTCAAATTGTTCTCGAGCACATTCGCTTCAGAACACGTCACTGGTTTTTAAATTTCACTTTCAGCTGAAGGCCTGGAAATAATTGTTTGGCAATGCTTGTCGAAATGACCTGTCATAAATGAAAATGTTCCTGTAACCAAATGTTAAAATAATGTTACTTTTGTCCTTTATTAATCATGTACTGTTACATATACTAGCACGTACAAGTTTACATGATGCAGTGAATCTCCTCTAAACAGTACCCTAAACCTATGGGCCAAATTGGGCCAAAGTAAGTTCGATCCATGGGTATCTACTTTACAGAGGGGTTGAAGTAAAAGTCTTTGTTGTATTCTGTTCACTATTAACTATAGAAAAAGTAATAAAACGGTTAAATAACAACAAAACTCAAATGTGGATAAAATGATGCAATTTAAACCCCTCACCCCCACTGAGTACGGCCCTGAAATTGGAAGGAACTTACTCACATTGTACCACGCCTACCAACAGCTGATAACGATATGTACAACGAAGAGTTGGAAGTTTTTGACTCGGGATTTCCCGGAAATTGTTTGCAAGATGAAACGGTATGACCGCTGTGAACCGAAGTAATAAGCGTGCAGCCAGTAAACGTAACCTATCCCGTGTCACAGAGGTCATGTAGTAATACAAGTAATTGTTTGACCCTCCAAATGGCTACAAACTTTCAAAAACAAAGTAGTAGTCTGATAGTACTCGGGCACGGGCCAGGTCTGGCAAGACGCGACGAGTACCCGTGCAAGATGAAGACTCAAATTTCATTAAATGTTTACTGCATTGAGGCATTGAGCCATATGCTTATCGCCAGTTACATTATAAGGCTATGAGACACAAAGGGGAAACAAAAGTCGAATGTGTGGAATGCAATACAATTGCATGATTTGGCATCCATGTTCAGCGCTTGAATTGACATGCATAATGCTATTTTATTACCCTTATGGTTAAAAAGTATCTTGGTACATAATGACCACAGTGATACATCCCACTACAACCTTACAGGAACGTCAGCTAAACGAGTGGAGTGATATAAATTAACATAAATTATGTGTAATAAATAGGATTTTATTAAAACTACATTCCCTGGAATATTTTTATTATTTAAGCATATAGAACAGAAAATCTAATTACGTTTGGTGCATATATGACGCCGCACTCCACATTGGTTTCACTACGCTGGCTTGTCCAGGTCAAAAACAAAGCCGTGATTTTGAAAGTGGAACTCTTTTGACGGGCTCGTACCGATCTCGGTTTTCATTGGCTTATCACAAGTATAGAATTCCCCAACAAGAGATCACGTGAGATTTCGCAAGTTTTGAACAAATTTAACTGTCTTGATTGAGGCGTCGTCTCATATCTCCAAAACATATTTATATCCATAGTGGTATGGTACAACTTCTTTCCAGGGGTCGGTGAGTGGGGGATTTGCCTTGAAATTTTGACAGTGGCCAGCTGTTGGCATACACGTTACATGTAAGGGAGTGTTACTAATTACGTAACGCTCTAGGGGTAGAGGAAGAGGGTACTGTGTTCGATTTATGTAACATTTTTCAAGACTATATGTTATTTTTATTCATTATTTAGACCTAAAAAGGTGTTTTTGAGGAATGCGCGGTCAGTCTAGGATCGATCCCCCTCGGCGGGTATACAAAAAGACCATGGTATGTGATATCCAGTCTGTGGGATGGTACATATAAACAATCCCATGGGCGTAGGCTGGGGGGGTTCGGGGGGTTCGGACGAACCCCCCCGCTGAAGCAAATGGTCCGCTTTCAGAAGTAAAATATTACTTTTTTTTTTTTTTTTTTTTTTTTTTTAATTATTATTAAATTTTGTTTAACACAGTGCTGTATATGGCTCTATATTCATATAGGCGTCCATGCGTGCCCGTCGCTTGTTATTACATAGTTTTATTTTGTTATAAAATAATGTAGTACACCGAGCTCATGTTAAGCTTTCGAAATGTATGGTCATCAACAAGGATATGACGTCAGACGTTGACGAAAATATGATCCAAAGACATAGAAGCCTGGTGATTTCGAATTCCAAACGTAAGTACTTGCAAATGACACAGCCCAACTACATGTACCTATATGCACTAGTAGCGGCAGTATACTTATTTCAGTTGTTTTCCAGCCTAATTTTGTTTTGTTCAAAGGATAAGGAACATACACACTCGTTTTCAATATTTGATGCGCAAGCCAAAAATTAAAGCCGCATTATCGCCCAACCATACTATCCAAAGACATCTTATCTGCTCAGTGGTGTAGGAAGGTGATTTCCAAACGTAAGTAGGCCTACTTGCAACAGATATTCCCCCAACTATCAATATGCACTTAGACTAGTAGATATAGTATACTTATTTCAGTTGTTTTCCGGCCTAATAAATTGTTTTGTTCAAAGGATAAGGAACATACATGTAGCACTCTATTTTGAATATGTGACACGCAAGCCAAAATTAAAGTCGCATATCGCCTAACCATGTTATCCAAAGACAGTGCTCCACAACTAGTTAACGAAGGTCATGGTATGTGTTATCCTGTCTGTGGGATGTGCATACAAAAGAGCCCTTGCTGCTAATCGGAAAGAGTAGCCTATGTGTAAACATAATTATGGTCCTTGACCATATGTCCGACGCCATATAACCGTAAATAAAATGTGTTTAGTGTGTCATTAAATAAAACATCGGCAGTGTCGTACCGGATATACGTTTTTTCATTGGTTCGTATCGATAATTTGATGTAATTTTAGTAAGCGACGCCAGCTTCTCTGATAGCACAGTGCATTTTACTTCATAAACATGTTGGTAATAAATAAAATACCGCACTCGTTTCACTAGATATCATTAATTTTAGAAAACTCATGAACTTCCCAAAGTATCTGACCTCACTTTCGTTCGGTTAGATACCTTTGGGAACTTCATTCGTTTCGTAAAAATGATATCTAGGGAAAACCTGTTTAGTACTCTCTTGCTCACTCTCTTTTCCCCCATCTCCCTCTGTCTCATGCATACGTGTCCACACACACACACACACACATACACACTTGACATTGACAACTTACCTTAAGCTTAAAATGTCCAGTACTCATGGCGACTGTCATTTTAGAGTAGGCCTACACGATAGGTTTTATTAGCGAACAAACAAGAGCTTTTTAAAATAATTTTTGTGGTCATATTTTACTGTAGGAAACATGCTAACAATGTAACTTTAAATAAAACAGTAGAGCTAGTGTTGTTGCCTAGTTAGGCCTCGCATTATTGATAATATATACTGTAGTTCAACTCGAACCTTTGATCGTTGTACTCCGTTTTGAATTACGTATGCAACTTTCTATTCCAATCCAATACAATGGAATAAATGAAAGTATAACTTAGTGTGGTTTTAAATTGTTTGCAGCAAACATTCGAGATGGGCAGGCCAGAGAAAAGAAAACAGGAACTGAAAATTGCATCCAAGAGATGTCAATCCCTGGATAAATTCTTTAACAATAAACGACCACGACCAAGAGAAGGGCAAACCCAACAGGCACCACGAGAAGAACGCCCGACTCCTGACGAAAAAAGTAATCCATCAGAATCGCCATCAGGGTCTGCTAGCGAAGGATACAAAGAAGAATCCCAAACCAAGACACCTACTGCAACAATTAACGATATTGGACATATCATTACTGCAACAATGTCAGTACTAGATATTAAAAAAGCAATTGAAGGACTCTCTGATGGAGAAAAATATACACTAATCAAACACCATAGCCAGCCGTCCGAAACATATACATTTCCTATAATATATGTTGGTGGCTGTAACCGCAGTTTTAAACTCAGCTGGTTGAAGGAATATCAATGGTTAGTTTATAGCCAAAAACTCGATGGTGCCTTTTGCATCATGTGTTCACTTTTCTGTATGAATCGAGAAGGGAAAGGGCAATTTGTCAATCGGCCATTTATAAATTGGCAAAAGAAGTCCGAAAAGTGCAAAAGCCACGAAAGCAACGAGTACCACCAAGAGGCAATGCAAATTGCAGACACGTTCATCAAAAGTATTGAAAATCCTAATGCCACTATTCCAATTTTGATGGAAAACAATAGGTCAAAGAACATTGACAAAAACCGAGAAATACTTCGATGCATTGCAGAAGCAATTGTGTATTGTGGCAAGCAAGGTATAGCATTACGTGGGAAGAACGAACACTTGGAGGATGAGAAAACAAACCCGGGAAATTTTCTCTCCTTGATCAAGGTACTGGCTAGGTATTGCTCAACCTTACATGAACATTTAATGGAGCCACAAATGAAATGTGTCACTTACTTGTCACCACAAACACAAAATGAGTTACTCGATGTTATAGGCAATCACATAATTCTCGGTGACCTTGTCCAAGAGATAAAGACAGCACAGTTCTATAGTATCATGGCGGATGAGGTGACATCTCATAACACTGAACAGCTGGCTCTGTGCGTCCGCTTCGTGGATTCAGATGAAAATATTAGGGAGGAGTTCATACAATTTTCAAAAGTGATTCGCACCACGGGTGAATATCTGGCCAATGAGATCATTCACATACTGGAAAACCTTGGTATACCATTGAAAGATATGCGTGGTCAAGGATATGATGGGGCGAGTAACATGTCATCTGGTCGAGTTGGCGTCCAGGCTAAAATCCGAGAGCATGCTCCATTAGCAACATATGTGCACTGTAGTGGCCATTGCTTAAATCTGGTTATAAGTCACGCCTGTAACATACCAGAAGTGCGTAACATGATCGACAAACTTAAGAACTGTTGCCTTTTTTTCCGAAATAGCCCAAAGAGAAATGAACTTCTTGAGTTGATTACAGCGATTAAAGTCGAGAACCAAACAAGGAGAAAAACTTTAATTGATCTCTGTCGGACCCGATGGGCGGAGCGCCAAAATGCCTACCAACACTTTTACCAGTGCTATTTCTTTATTGTTGATGCCCTACAGGTGATCGGCTACAAGATGCATCTTGAAGAATACAATGGTCTACATGAAGGTTTTGCAGAATTGTATTGGGATTGGAAAACACAGACCCGCAGTGATGCGCAGCAGTTGCTCACTGGTATAACAAGTTTTGGCTTTATTATAGTTTTCCTCACAGTCTACCAATATCTCTCACATCTTTCTGGACTTACTGTTCAGCTCCAAAGCTCCTCTCTGGATATTATTCATGCATATAATGCCGTGAACGATATTAAAGATATCTACAAGAAAGAGCGCCATGACGTTGACAGTAATTTCGAATCTGTAATTTTCAAACAGGCAGAGAGAATGGCAGCAAAAGTGGGTGTTGAGCCCAATAAGCCAAGGGTCAGTGGGAGACAGATATACCGTGCCAATAATGCTGCAAGTAGTACTGTACTGGAACACTACAAACTGAACTTGGCAATTCCTTTCTTGGATCATGTGTGTGAAAATTTAAACTCTAAGTTTTCTGGACTGGCTAAAACTGCAATTTCACTGCTAGGACTAGTACCATCTATACTTTGTGAAAACAACATGTCGATTGACGAAATCCTACGTATGTACAACGAGGATCTCCCATCACCCGAGGTGACCGACCTAGAATTGAAACGTTGGAAAATGCGATATGAAAATGTGTCACCTGAGAGGAGACCTTCTACTCCAGCTGCTGCGTTGAAGGATTGTGATGGAACCCATTTTCCTAACATAAAAACTCTTCTCAGGATCGCATGTACTATTCCAGCAACCTCCTGTGAGTGCGAACGAAGTGCAAGTTCATTAAGGCGTTTACATTCATATGCGAGGGCAACGATGGGGCAAGAACGCCTGTCTGCATTGGCACTCTTGCACATTCATTACGATAAGGAGATTGATCTTGACCGTGTCGTGAACGTGTTTGTACAATGTCATCCAAGGCGTCTTGAACTCTCATCGATAATTAAACCATAAACCAGTTACGATCTAGTAAGTGGAATTTCTGTGGTTTGTTGTTCGTTTGTATTGTTTCTTTGGGTTTTTTAAAATATATAATTGTAATATATATATATATGTATACGTTGTGTGTGTGTATGTGTGTGTGTGTGTGTGTGTGTGTGTGTGTGTGTGTGTATGTGTGTGTGTGTGTGAACAAGGGTCCACTTGGTTCATATCCGAACCCCCCCATGACCAGGTCACGCTACGCCCCTGAATCCCTTGCTAAAAAAAAAAAATGTATCGGGTTTCCAAGGCGCGTGTGCGGGGATTTCAGCGGGGCTGGGGTTATAGACTGTGTTAAGCGAAGTTTATATGGGGCCATGCTCCCCCAAAAAATACATTTCAATTTTTTCCCAGCTTGGACAATTAAGGGTTTCGACCTCCAATACCCTCCCCCTGCACATGCACCCGATTCCTCTCTAAGATTATATGTAAAAATTACCAAATGTTAGACATCCAACAGCAGATGGAAGGAAGGATAGGATATCTTTTATTTAACGACGCACTCAACGCATTTTATTTACGGTTGTATGGGGTCGGATGATTATTAAATCAATATGCTTTATCTTTGATGTCGTTAAACACCTTCACCCCCACCCCACCCACCCCACCCACCACCCCAACTTTACCCTTTCCAAACGAAATAATATTTATTTGAATTTGTCGATTTTAACACGTAAAATTCAGAAGTGAAAACGTTCATTGTCTACTTTAGTATATTTTATTTTAAAAATATATACATGATTAAACTTTGAAAGTTCTACTAACACTTTATAAAATATCAGTTCTGAAATAGGAAGGTACGACTGTCGATAATACGTTGTCAAGATCAAACCGGTTTTAATTAAAGACTCCAGTACCGTATCCTCAACCGAACGTTCTTCGTACAGCGCAAGATTTTTCTTTTAATTTTTTTAGACGAACCCTACAATTTGAAATCGGCAAACGCACGTGTTAACTGAAACTGACAACAGGCTGTCGTTTGTGCTTTGCCGAGCTATGGCGGCACAGGCGACGAATCAAGCTATACGTTTGACGATATCCGTTCATAGCGAACACACACGACTTTTTTAAAAGTGCATTTGAGCTTGTATTTCACATTTGTACATGATGTTATAATATGGTAGCCAGAGAATGTAACTTTAACTCGCTACCATATGGTATGATGGCTATGTCCCTCGTCAAATAATTTTCATTGTCACTCGCTAAACATGATACGAAATGGAAGCTCGTTTAATATCCTATAATTACTTTATTCCTTAGTCTCACCATGTCGTACTCGAGTCCAGTATTTTTCACTCGTGCAGACCATACTGTTAATGTATACAGAAGAATATATTGAAACTGAATCTGGAATTTTTTTTAATGACGTCATAACCGCAATAAATTCCTAGACCTAACCTAGCAACGTTTTAAAAGCGAGTGTTAGTCTGATAACGTATGCACAAGAAGAATACATCAAAATTGAAACTGTATTTAGAATTTGAGTCAATGACGTCATACTGTAACTTAGTCTACTTGAAATAAATTCCGAAGCTTTGCTGTGAATTGTATCCAAACAATAATATACTGCGCACAAAAGGTAGGTGATATTGAAATATGTTTAAAATTAACATGTTATGATACTTAAGATAGTTATACACAGTGTAGCCAAGTCATTATTGATCATGAACATGTATTTAGATGATATTGTTAAGTATTTTGATGCACGGTGTGAACCTATTGATGTGAATAATCTCTTATTCGCAGATGATTTGGTGCGTCTGTCCCCTTCAGCGTCAGGGCTCCAAAGTACGCTGAATGCTGTCAACTAATATGCTATATGTAATGATCTTCCCATTAATGTTGAAAAATCTAATATTATTGTCTTCAATAAGCGTAAAATGAACACAGATCATCTTAACTTTACTATAGAGTCCTCCAAAAGTAACATCGCTAATGACTACACATATTTGGGTATCACTATAGACAGCCATGGTAAATTCAACATTGGTGTAAAGTGTTTAACAAACAAAGGACTTAAATCTTTAAATCACTTATTTTTAAAATCAATTTCTCAAACACAATCCACCTATCAATATTTGCATTAAACTATTTAATACATTAATTAAACCAGTGTTGTTATTGGGAGTGAAATTTGGGGACTGCAAGTTTGTAATAAAAATTATTTTGCTCTTGATGTAGAAAAAGTACACATAAAATTCAGTAAATGGGTTTTGGGGGTCAATAAATATACCAGTAATGCTGCAGCATTAGCAGAATTAGGAAGATTGCCACTGACGTATGATATAATTATTAATGCCTTTAAATATGTATTACATATCCAGACTTCAAACAACCCAATGTTAACTTCTGCGTTTATTGATAGCTCAAAGTCAGCTCAGAACAACAAACCGTCGTGGGTAGCTAAACTTATTAATGCTGCAAACCTAATTGGAATTCCTACGCATCTATCTTCAACTCCAGAATTACCGACTGCATGCACTTTAGGTGAAATCGTAATTAAATGCGAGCAGTACTTTTTGCAGTATATTACGACACAGCTAACATCAAACAAAAATTCTAACAAATATGGTAATAAAATGCGCACATATATGTCATTCAAACAAATTTCGAGTTCAGTTGAGACCTATTTATTACATACCAAAGACTATGAAAGCAGAAACGCTTTTAGTAGGCTTCGTTTGAGTTCACATTCACTTATGATTGAAAAGGGAAGACACAAGAAACCATCTGTCCCTGCGAATGAGCGATATTGTCCCAACTGTCCCCTAGAAATTGAAGACGAATATCATTTCATTATCAAGTGCCCTATATATAATGCTTTTAGAAATGATTTACATCATAAAATAATAAAACAAGAATCACATTTTTCTTTTTTGACTAATAATGAAAAAATCTTATTTCTTACACGCAACAATATTCCGGAATTATGCCATATCATTTGCAATTTTGTAAAGAGATGCTTTAAGTTGCGTGAAAGCATATGAGTTGGAAGTCATTTCAAAGTGCTTGCATTTCACGTCTGTATAAACTAATGTTTTTAACTAATGGAGAATGTACGAGGGTGTGTGGATTCGTAAAAAATAATTCACGAACGCCATAGTTGATGTTTGGGAGTTTTTTGGGGTTTTTTATGACTACACTTCTGACAATATTTGCTTTTACCTAAATATTAATATCACTAGTAATAAGGCTTAAATTACATATGTATTTGTTGATTCAGATGTTTGTTCATGTAATTAATGTATATTTATGTTATTGTTACTGCAGATAAATGTATATTGTATTGTTATTTTTGCTCTTCCCATATTCGGGTGTTATGCAAATAAATTATTCTTATTCTTATTCTTATAGTCTTTATTCCTCTTAAAGAGAGTTGTAACAACAAAACAACAGATAATGAGATATACAGATATACATACAAAGAAATAATTACAGCACAGAGACAAACAAGTACACGTGTTAGTGATAACTACAGAGAAGAAAGAAAAGAAAACGATTTACATAATAAACATATACTATTAAATGTATTTTACAATTGTACGTGCACACAAGGTGTACCGTTTTGCTGTGTACTGTATCTCAGTTATTAATTATCATGTAAAAATATTTTTTACTTAATAAATATATGAATTCTACGACAATCTCAACGTATGATTTCGTGGTATCTATCAAGGTCCAAGGGCGGATTGCAAGATAGTAATTGGGAATCTATGGGACTCATTGGGAGTCTGTGGGACTCATTGGGAGTCTATGGGACTCATTGGGAGTCTATGGGAGTCTACGGGACTCATTGGGAGTTTATGGGACTCATTGGGAGCCTATGGGATCGACACGGAACAACAGGTGGTGTGCAACACAGACCACGGAGTGGACGTCCAACGGCCACCGCCAGACGCCAACACAGACCACGGAGTGGACGTCCAACGGCCACCGCCAGACGCCAACACAGACCACGGAGTGGACGTCCAACGGCCACCGCCAGACGCCAACACAGACCACGGAGTGGACGTCCAACGGCCACCGCCAGACGCCAACACAGACCACGGAGTGGACGTCCAACGGCCACCGCCAGACGCCAACACAGACTCCTTATGACAGAGCCCTTCGACATCGTCAAATCTATACAACCCAGCTACAACAGCAACGCCAACAGGCAGCAGGGATCCGTGTCTCCACACAAACAGTTCGGAGGGGGGGGGGGGGGGATTTAGCTCAGTCGGTCGAGTACTCGATTGAGGTGCTTGCGTCGCATGATCGAACCACCTCGGTGGATCCATGCAATTGATTAGGTTTTGTCTCGTTTCAACCAGTGCAACACAACTCGTCAAAGGTCGTGGTATGTGCTTTTCTGTCTGTGGGAAGGTGCATATATAAGATCCCTTTCTGCATTAAGTAACGTGACGGGTTTTCTCTGATGACTACGTGTTAAGAATTACCAAATGTTCGACATCTAATAGCCGATGATCAATTAATCAATGTGCTCTAGTGGTGTCCTTAAACAAAACAACTTTAACAAACGGTTCGTAACCGCCTGCGTGCTGCTTTGTTACGCGCCCGTAGACCGTACATTACTGGGGCTTGTAACTCGAAACAGTCGGAAGGGCCTACTAAGCTTACGGTAGTCGGAATACTCAAAAGTTAGCTGTGTAATACGAACCACTCGTAATTTTACTCCTCACCTAGGACAGGCGTAAATATCCAGATTTACGACAAAATTTAGTTCTACCTGTCGTAGCATCCACGTAACATTAGTTTGTGCGATTAACAGGCGAAGGATGGTATCATGGTATGATTCTATGATTCTATGATTCTAACCCTATCAGGTTAGGTAAAAGGATTTAACGTGTACATTCAGAAAAAGCTGTTGTTGCACACGCCTGTTATTGGTGCAGGTGTCGGCTCTCGCATGCTCCTCCGTCCAGGACAGGAAAGTGTTGGGGGTGGGTGGGAGAGGGGATCGCATGCTCCCCCGTCCGGGACAGGAAAGTGTTGGGAGTGGGTGGGAGAGGGAATCAAGCAGTACAAATAGCTCGACTTCATGTCCAGGCGGTAATTTATGTCTTCAATGTTTGTCTGCTAACTCTAATGTTAACTAGATTATTATATTATATAGGATTGTTTGCGATATTAGAAGATGATCTTGGACAACAATTTAATTTATTTAGGGACACCTCAGCACATTTGATAAACTACTACTATTTGATGTCTAACATGGTTATTTCGACACTTTGGGGCACGAGATGGCAAGCGAGAGAGAGCGAGGGGGGCCCACTGGGCCGACTACTCCTTTCAAAAGTAAGCAAGCGACTTTTATATGTACTTTCTCATAGATATGGCAGTATATACCATAGTCTGACATATCAGTCGTAGGTCACCAAGTTGGGAAGGAAAAAATTAAAGTACACCAAGGTCGATCGATTCTGCGTCAACCCATCGCTCCTCGACCGAGCACTCTACCGCTGAACTATATCAACCCGTCTGTTACGTGTTACAAGATTTTCTATAAACCTCATAGGTGGAAACAAGGGAATCCCCTTCTCGTAAGTGTACAAGTCTTTAGAGTTACAATGCTGTTCCTCTAGCTTTACGTTTGGTTTACGCCAAAGCTACGTGTGTTTTGGGTTATACTACTAAACTCTTCCCTCGACTGTTGAAGCACTGTCGTGGCGACCACATAACACCAAAATATTTACGACTGCTTCGAGTTACAAGCGGTACCTTTAACTGCAACACATTAGTCCATTCACAGCACTCAAGTACGCGTACAAGTGAGACAATGTAGAGCAAATATTTCAGCAGTATCAGGCGAGTGCGCGGGGGGGAGGGGGGGGGTTGGGGGTCGACCCCCCGCTCAAGGCGAAAAAAAAAATTCATATCCCGATTTTTTACATTCCTGTGAAAGCAGCTCGGCAAGCCAGTAGAAAACACCTCAGAATAGCCCTAGAAGGGGTCAATTTTTCAAAATTTTCGGGGGGAGGGCCCCCAGACCACCCGCCACGGGCTTCGTGCCTGCGGCGCTCGCGGTGTCGGGCTTCGCCGGACACCTCGACCCACCCACCCTGCAAAATTTCCTGCGCACGCCCCTGAGTATATAATCGGCGATACAAGTTACACAATAATTATATGATTATCTGCTAGTTTCTCGTTTTAATCTGTCTCCCCATCCGTCACAATACTGAACGTATCAACCGGTTTCCAAATGCAATACAATGGCATGATCTGTCATTATCTGAATTAAGATGTATAATGCTATTTTACTTTATATTATTTTGTCTCATTATCATCTTGTGTAAGTGTCGGGTACTCGGGCCCGGGTGGAGTTTGACCCTCCAGTACTCGAGTCCAATAGCCAATGATTAACGAATCAATGTGCTCTAGTGGTGTCGTTAAACGGGATGGCTGGGTGGGCGATCATGTGACGCTACGTCACGATATAGGTCGGCGAACTTGAATTCTGCTGTCCGAAGTTTGCCGAAGCTTAGCTGAATGTGGGTGCTTTCAGGTTTCTTTATGTAGTGTGTATTAGTGATTAATATCTGGATTTTTTTTTTTAATCACAGAACTCGAAAATGATCGCTGTAAATGTATTTGACGTCAAACATAATATAAGATTGTTGTGGTATTAGAGCGGGAATCTGTGACTACTCTTTGGTGGGCAGCCATTGAAAGACAATTAGCCTACATAGCTTGGTCTCCGACTGTAATGAGGGGCGGGACGTAGCCCAGTGGTACAGCGCTCGCCTGATGTGCGATCGATCTAGGATCGATTCCCGTCGGTGGGCCCATTGGGCTATTTCTCGTTCCTGCCAGTGCTCCACAACAAAGGCCGTGGTATGTACTATCCTGTCTGTGGGATGGTGCATATAAAAGATCCCTTGCTGCTAATCGAAAAGAGTAGCCCATGAAGTGGCGACAGCCGATTTCCTCTCTCAATATCTGTGTGTGGTCCTTAACCATATGTCCAACGCCATATAACCGTAAATAAAATGTGTTGAGTGCGTGGTTAAATAAAACATTTCCTTCCTGACTGTAATGAGAGCATATAACTGTCCAAATGTCCGTCTAGCTCTCTTACAAAGTACTCGGGCTGAGTGATAGCCAACTGTCGAAGGTTCAACTAAGGCAAAAAGACCACAAATTCACTTAATAAAAATCGACACCACACCCCCACATTTTACATTAAATTATTCTAAAGCGGTGATAGTGGCTGGTCATATCGTATTCTGTACTTTTTGTAGCGCTTACAGCTATGCCCTTCTCATTAAAAAATATGTTTACTCCCCTGAAATCTTTGGTGCACTACTTGAGAGCATTAATCTTAAAGTCTGACAAGAGCGTGTCAAACGTAACAGCAGAAGTGAACACGAGCGGCTTCTCAGCGAAACTAGACAATCAGGTCACCTTTTGTTCATTACCGCTGTGCAACCTAGAACAGCCATTGCGGTCATGGGGCGTTCCCATTTCTGTAGTTAATGCAGAAAGTTTGACCTATATTATTGTAAAAGTTGGAATTGGTCTTCTTCAGTTATAAAATAATTAAACATTATATTGCACATAAACAGTAACTAAAAATGGTTACAAAAAAGCTTTTAGTTTCGTGAATCACTCCTCTGTTAAAATAAATCAACAAAAGAACACCCCTATTGCTAAAATAGATTTCCAAAGAAGAGTTCATTCCAACTTAGGGTTAATATAATTATTGTGAATTTAATCTGAAATGATTGTAGTGAAAAAATTATGTGTATAATTTATGGTATTATTTTATTCGAACTAACTATATTTTAAAGTTCACGTTTTTATATTTGTTCAGGCAAAAGTTATTATTTCATGTTATTCTAATTTGAAATGCTATCCTTTAAAAAAAAATGAGTCCATAGTAGCCTCATTTCTGGTGACGTCAGACTAAGTAATGCGGTTTGTTTAACATGTATTCCTCCGCTCGATTAGTTCTGTAATAGGCGGAATGATTAACTTATAAAAAGAAGCTAAATGCAAAATATTGCTTATTATTTTATTATCACACAGTAAACATTTATGAACAAAATTATGATTAGTTTTTCTTCCTACCAAAGTCGCCCTTCCTTTTCTTTCTGTTACAAGGACGCACTACTCTTGGTACCTCCGCCATTGTAAGTGTAAGCAGAGGAATTGGGGAAAGCCTGAGAGAGAAGTTTCGGTTATAATTTCCGAATCACCACAGTTCGTGTGGATATATTACGTGGTTCGCATTACGTAATCGCCCAAAAACATCTCATTTATTGTAATTACAACACACCGGCTTCTGTACTTGTTGTATTGGTGAGCACAAACGGATTAACAGCGACGATCCCTAAAGAAGACACACTTTTATAAATATTATTGTTCGTGAATATTTAGTTTTTTCCACTTCCATAATTAAAGAAAAAGGTCTATGGGGAACAATTATTGATTCCACCGATGTTTGGATAAATCACACTTGAAAGGTAAGTGGTCATTAAGGTGATATAGTTCGTTAGATTGCTAAATGCTGTGTTCAATATTTTAATATTTGTCTATTCAGACTTGTGGTTGTAAATCGATATTATATTTAAACTATAAAATAAACCTTATGTTGGAATAAGATTTATGTTTCATATCTATTACTTTGTAAAATCATTAAGTTTTTGTTCAAGAATTATTTTAGCGAAATAATGTCACAAACTGGAAGTGTCCCACGCATTGCCTCACGCCGATACGATGGCTGCGCCTTGGTGGCGTTTATAGGTTATAGGGAAACCTGTGGTTCGATACTGACATTTTTAAGCATTTCAGCATTGTATTGGTGTTGAGATAATTTAATTATTTAAGTTTTATCATTGTTTTTTTTAAGTCAAAACCCCAGTATTTTGTATATTTTTGCCTTCGTTTTTCATGTTATAGCTTGTTTCTAATATCTTGCATTATTTATTATTATAGTCTTTTTCACTATACTCGATAGCACAGTGTTATAGTCTTTTTCAAATATCTCACTTAGGAATAGTGCTTGTTTATGAGAAAGTTTGGCGCCACCGATGATGAATAAATTATTTGATTATTTTATTGTTGTTACATTATATTTGGATGTGTACCAGTCATAAAGTGATATTTAAGTTACACATTTAATTATTATTTTTTTTTTTAAATTAACACTTGATGAAAATATATATATATATTTTTTTTTTAAAGTACCTCAAGCTGCCTAATATTTTGAGGCATTGATTTTAAAGGCACTACGAAATATATGTTGCTTTTTTAGAATTTAGCATGTTTTTATTTATGCAAAACAAACAACTGGAAAGGGACATTCCTGAGTTTCCTGCAATTTTTAAGATGTTATCTACTAACAGAGACTTGTTAACGATTGTAATTGCATATCAAATATATTTTTCTGCATAAAATATTAGTGTGTAGCCTATGTTAAACATGTTTCTGATCGTTCTGATATTTGTATTAGGTTAAATTTTATTTTATTTCCTAAAAAATCTTTTTTTGTACATACGAAATTATTGGAAGACAAAATTCAGTGTGGGCTTCTTACAACTATTAAGACAACCAGAAACACATAGAATATACAGACACTGATATTCTAAACAAGAAAATATATTTAATATGTAAGTTTAATCATAGGACTATTTTATTAGTCGGAAACATCTTATAATGCAGAAAACTCGGGAATGTTCCTTTAATGGTTGGCAGGCATTGAAATTGGGGAACTTTTTATGTATTATTATTTATATAGAGGTTATTACCAGGGTGTTTTTCGGTATCGTCAATATCATATATTAGGAATAAAAATTGTATTATGCAAGCCTCTGGCGAGCATAATACATTATTTTTATTCCTAATATATATATGATATTGACGATACCGAAATACACGAGGGTAATAATCTCTTTAACATATAAACTCAAGTTTAATACAACATGTTTTTGTAAACTGTACACACAACTTTAATTCCAGTCTGTCATTACTAGATATTCAAATAACGTAAGAATATGTGGCGCAGTGTATTTTTGAATGGAAATGACGTCAAATTCGAATGACGTCATTTTGGATGTCCTTGCATCAAAATAAAGTTATGCCTAAGGTTTTTTGTTTTCTGAACGCTGGACAGCTTTCAGTGTCAAATTGCCAATAAACTGTTTTTATGCATGACTGAATGCATATGTCAATTATGGAGTGTCACACAAGTACGTTTGCTTAAATGTCAATAAATGTAGTGCCGTGACCTCGATTAATTTACATCTAATTCTTAAAGAATGTGATCTTAATTCTTTGATTGCACTGAAAATGTAAGACTAAGATATTATATGATAAATATATATATATATATATGTGTGTGTGTGTGTGTGCAGGGATCAAACTTAACGATGACAACTGCTGTTGGTAAAATATAAACTGCCGTCGGTTGAGGGCCTCACAGATGGCACTTTTGTGCCGTTGGATAAAATTACTGACATCAGTAAAGCTGTATGTGTATGAACATTATCTGCCAGTATTTAACACAGGCGTTTGGGTCCTGGTTGGAGTTGATGGTTGTTTAGTTAGTACCACGCAATGGAACTAGTCATGCATGTACCCTGTATTGTTTAATATACGTTCTCACTGCATTTTGCATCCCTGGTTTCGTGTTATGCCCAGGGTCCGAAATTAACGACGTCACCGACAACAATTGCCATCATTGAGGTATAAATTGCTGTAGGTAGAGAGCATTACCGATGACACTTTTGTGCCGTCAGTAAAACTCCTCAACAATGACAAAATATATACACCTGGTGTACATAATCTGCCAATAATTAACATTTTCACATTTGAAATATGTTTACATACAGCAAAATAACCTTTCATTAATATTTATTTTCTGCAAATGTCACTTTAAAAAATATTTTGCCATAGTCAGGCTCAAAATTGCTATCGGTGAGCTGTTTCACTCGTGGCAATTCTATTAAAAATTGCTGTGGGAGACAAATTGTTAAGTTTGAGCCATGTAACTATCACACTGGTAGTACCTAATATGCTAATCACGTAGTAGTATTATAATGGGAATAGTAATAGGAATACAAGTTACATAAATAAACATTCCAAGGGATGCCATATGTGCAAGGTTGATGTATTTGTGCATACTTCATTACATATCTACAGCTTGAACTGTCACTGGTTATGGGTTTCTGCCAAAGAGTACAGACAGATATATTTTTATGATTTGTAGACCGATTGGGGTGAAAGGACTGCTATTTACAATTTGTGAAAGTACATGAAATGCAGTGTCAAATTTCAGAACTATTTGGGCACTTTAATTATGTTCTCTTGTTTTTATTATGTACCCTCAATTTATTTTCTGACATAAAGCCTTGTAACTTAATTTAATAAATTAATTTAAAATTTTTTTTAGGGTGTTCTCTCTCTTTGAAAACAAAGGGCTGTTTGAGAAAAGTAGTTGGTTGTATTTTAGGGTTCAAGCTGGTCGCTCAGAATTAATAGCAATTTGTTAATTTGAAAGAGATAATCTAGCTATATTTAGGAAACGACATGCAGTTTTCGAATTAGCGTTTTGGCGAATTGGTATTGACATATATATTTTCCAAATTCAACTTTAAATCACATTTGGCAAACAGCATCTTAAACCAAGATATATTTATTGAATGCAGAGAAGTTTATAAATAATTGCAACAATGAAAAATAGGCATTGGTAGTTGTGGAAATAGTTGCCAAAAATTATCGACTGAGCCTACTAATGAATGCAGTTTGTACATTCAACCTTTTTGTTATTGAATTAATATTAGGATTACAAAGACAATGGTGTCGAGATGGTTGTCGGTCAACAGTTGCTTTCCAGATTGTTCGTCCTGTGGATGTTTCGTCCACAGACAATTCATCCACCATATAGTTCGTCCATGTACAATTCATCCACCCACCTCGGACAACTGGTCCACTCGATTACAACATTTAGACCAATAAATCTGAAATTTTATTTCTTAGCCATTGAAATGGTCACTTATTTTCGTTTTGTAGTAAACTCCTAGTATATGGAACAAAGTAAATTTTAGTGGCATTATCAACTTGTTATTGTCTGTCTGTAACAAAGCTAGTAACTAAACTAAAATTTTGTCATTTATGTCAAAAATACCATAATGTGACGTCATTCGAAGTAACCAACCAATAAACAACGATATCTCCATTCTGCTGCCAAGTTCCAGCCAAGTTCTAAATTTAACTATAAAAATTATAGTGGACGAATTGTCCAAGAATTTTTTTTGGTTGTGGACGAATCGTCTCGAGTTCAACAGTGCACGAAAAGTCTAGAGGACGAATCATCTGCATCCCAACAGTTTTTGTACAAAACGGCCAGATGCATGGGGTGAATATTTCTGTCTCTGTAAAGCTATTTAATATTTTATATTCCTTTTTTAATGATTTGTCTATTTTATATTTATATCTATATTCTATGGCTTTTACAGACACAAAACATAGGCTATGTTAAAAATGGGGTGGGGGGGGGGGGGAGATTTTTATGCACACAATTTTCTCACCTGTTTTTGCGAATTCCACTAAAAACATACTAATCCATTTGGTAATAATTTTCGCTGTCAGTGAATCAATAGAAATCACCACTTTTGCCATGTACGAATGTCTACAGCACATTTTAGTTTTCACTCGAGACTTTCTTTTCAAAGCAGCAGAATCGGATCAAATTATGGACCAATTAGAAACAACTTCCAGATTTTTTTCTCCAAAAAACTAATGCCTGACGTTTTTCCACCAAGCCAGTTCACACCCCCATTGAAGTGTCAATTTGCTCCCAACTATTTGTCAGTTTGCCCCCATTTTTGTTTGGTAGGGGACAAAATGGTAATGCGTTACGGGCGAACTGACTTGGGGCGAACTGCATGGCTTGGGGGCAAAATGGTTTTAGTCTAAAATAATTTTGTACATACCAAGCAGCCAAAGAAAATTTGGAGTATTTATAATATTTTTACATTTAAAACACAGACTCCTAGGAACCAGGATGGGGAATGGGGTTTGGGTGTGTGTTTTATCCTGTTAAAACTGTATTTAAATAAGGATACAAATATAACCTGCATGTATGACCTTCTCCAGTATAGATATTGTACCATCCCACCCCTATAGATATCATACCACTCCACCCGTATAGATATTGTACCACCCGCACGCCTATAGATATCGTACCACCCCACCCCTATAGATATTGTACCACCCCCACCCCTATAGATATCTTACCACCCGCACCCCATAGATATCTTACCACCCCACCCCTATAGATATCGTATCATCCCCACCCCTATAGATATCATATCACCCCCACCCCTATAGATATCATATCACCCCCACCCCTATAGATATCATATCACCCCCACCCCTATAGATATCGTTCCACCTCCACCCCTATAGATATCGTTCCACCTCCACCCTATAGATATCATTCCACCTCCACCCCTATAGATAGTTCCACCTCCACCCCTATAGATATCGTTCCACCCCACCCCTATAGATATCGTTCCACCCCACCCTATAGATATCGTTCCACCCCCACCCTATAGATATCATTCCACCCCCACCCTATAGATATCGTTCCACCCCCACCCCTATAGATATCGTTCCACCCCCACCCCTATAGATATCGTTCCACCTCCACCCCTATAGATATCGTTCCACCTCCACCCCTATATATATCGTTCCATCCCCACCCTTATAGATACCGTTCCACCTCCACCCTATAGATATCGTTCCACCTCCACCCTATAGATAGCGTTCCACCCCCACCCCTATAGATATCGTTCCACCCCTATAGATATCGTTCCACCTCCACCCCTATAGATATCGTTCCACCCCCACCCCTATAGATATCATTCCACCCCTACCCTATTGATATCGTTCCTAAGGGCCTGAAACATGTTACGGGGCGAACTGCATGGCTTGGGGGCAAAATGGTTTTAGTCTAAAATAATTTTGTACATACCAAGCAGCCAAAGAAAATTTGGAGTATTTATAATATTTTTACATTTAAAACACAGACTCCTAGGAACCAGGATGGGGAATGGGGTTTGGGTGTGTGTTTTATCCTGTTAAAACTGTATTTAAATAAGGATACAAATATAACCTGCATGTATGACCTTCTTCAGTATATATAATGTACCATCCCACCCCTATAGATATCATACCACTCCACCCGTATAGATATTGTACCACCCGCACGCCTATAGATATCGTACCACCCCACCCCTATAGATATTGTACCACCCCCACCCCTATAGATATCTTGCCACCCGCACCCCATAGATATCTTACCACCCCACCCCTATAGATATCGTATCATCCCCATCCCTATAGATATCATATCACCCCACCCCTATAGATATCATATCACCCCCACCCCTATAGATATCGTTCCACCTCCACCCCTATAGATATCGTTCCACCTCCACCCTATAGATATCATTCCACCTCCACCCCTATAGATAGTTCCACCTCCACCCCTATAGATATCGTTCCACCTCCACCCCTATAGATATCGTTCCACCTCCACCCCTATATATATCGTTCCATCCCCACCCTTATAGATACCGTTCCACCTCCACCCTATAGATACCGTTCCACCTCCACCCTATAGATATCGTTCCACCTCCACCCTATAGATAGCGTTCCACCCCCACCCCTATAGATATCGTTCCACCCCTATAGATATCGTTCCACCTCCACCCCTATAGATATCGTTCCACCCCCACCCCTATAGATATCATTCCACCCCTACCCTATAGATATCGTTCCTAAGGGCCTGAAACATGTTACGGTAAGATAGTGTTTTAAAAACAGGGAAAAAACATATTTATATTTTGAGGGAAAGAAGTGGAAGTCTTGCCAGGGCTGGAAACTGTCCCTTTTAGCTTTTGGAGTAGATCTTCGGCATTTTTGTTTTTCCTCCCCTGATGTGCCATTGTTCGATTTAAAACCTTTAGTCTAGTGAACATTGAAACACACTATTGAAATGTAATTGTGTGTGTGTAACTGTAAGACAAAGACTGTTTGATGGATCATGAATCATTTGGGGATTGATTGGCAGCCGTGGTAAGAGATACACACGTAATACAGACTGGCTTTAATTAAGAATGAATTACCAATTCCCTCTCGCCCACCAGTATTGATCCACCGACACCTTGAAGCGGGTTTCAACCTAATCTCAATCCTTGATCTTGTATGCAAGCAGCTGATATAAATACTTAAAACTAAAAAAATAGTAGCTTTTGCTGAGAGCAGCATTCCAAAATATTTTTGAAACACACTATAGCAGTTTTCAGTAGACTTGGCTGTCTGCCAGGTCACAGTTGTGTCCTAAGTATTTCTCTTCTATTTTTTTTATTATAGCTAGCACCTCTTTTAATATTTTTTACCTAGCCTAAGGCCAGTGTAATTAGTTTTCCTGAGCTGCATGTTACCCAGTATGATGGATCACCCTGTTCAGTGAACCATGGCCTCTGAGGATAGCCTCCAAAACAATGAGGTGAATAAATGGTCTGTTTCAAAATGATTGACTTGTAGTTTGGTCTACAAGATGCCCAAGCATGCAGGTGTTCAAAGAGAGTGGGTGGGGGTTGTGTTAAACATTGTAATTCATGGATGTTTTCAGTTTAATTTTGTAGATAAATAAAAATTGCTTAAATTTTATAGGATTATAAAAATAAAAAAAAGTGGGTGGGGGGCATTAAAGCTGCACACCCTAGTTCCATCCAGCGAAAATAAATTATAATTTGGTTAATCTACAAACCTGTAACACACTTAGATCACGTTTTTATCAAATGGAGTGAAAAAGCAGGTTTTATATCGATAAATACCATGAGAATCCCCATGTCCCAATTGCTTGAAATAATTTTGAAAGTTTGTATTCTGATGTCACCGGTAGATGTCGCTCGAAGCACAACAATGCCTACGCCACGACAAATTTCACAGACTTGGGGTGCGTTCGTTTCACCTCTCCTGGACATGTTCCAACTGTTCTGTCCTGGTTGTATCCCCTCTCCAGATATCGTAAGACTTAGCAAAATTATTGGTTTTAAGGGTTTGTAACGTTTTGTATTGAGACACTTACTTGTCTGAACTTTATTGTTACTGAAAATGTTCACGAACTGTGAAGAAAAATCTCACAAATGAACAACAACTAATCGGATATTGATTGCGTGAACCGTGCACGAGAAAACAAACCGAACCAAAATGATAACGGTCACGTGATATACCAACGTCTGTGTCATTGAAATGGAAATATCCCCTCTAAAATTAGATTGGACCTCGCTTGCTTAACGGTTTTTTCCTCGACAGAACGTCTTGTGAAAAAATGCAAAAAATGCATTTCATGGTTTTACAAACAGCAGGATTACCAAAAAGCACTTCAGGTGAATGGAAATGTGTATTCTAAATAATAAAATGTAAGTAAAGTGCAATTTTATTTGTGAAAAATGGGGTTTAATAGCGAAAAACAACGCCGTAATGGTTAAAAAATAAACGTAACTATTGATTTCTAGCAGAAACACATACATATATATCTGTCTCTTGAACAAGTAGCTCTGATTTTTGGCTGCTTTTAGCAAAAGAACTTCTATTTCACCTGCTAAACATAAGTATAAAAATTGACTACTTTTTGGAACCTGCTATCTCAAGCCCTGGATTGTTGTAATACTAACATTTGCTAAAAGTAAAACTGTCACAGATTTTACCAATCTAATTAAAATTAGCTCCACTATTACATGTGGATCTAACACCAGCCAGTTGGAGCTCATGTCCGCCAATCAAAACCTTACTTGCAGAATCCTGCCAGTGATTTAAAAATAATTTGAAAACATTCCGAATTATCCTGAGGGTACCGTATACGACATGTTTCGTGTGAATTACGAATGCTTTAAAACATGTTTTATTTTATAAAATAAATAATTTGTAATGTAAAACTGAAGACTGATTTTTTTTTTTTTTTTTTTAAATAAATAAATAATTTTTAATGTAAAATTGAAGACTGATAACCTGCCCCGTATGTATTGGTATGGTTCGCTGTACTGCGGCCACTAAAATAGACTCGCCCGATATTTTTTAGAATTTGTATGCTCCCAAATAACGTTATAAAAGGCGAAGTGTGATTGGTCAATATTTAAATTATTATTTACAGATGAAAAGTTACCTGGACATTGGGGACTACGCAGTGTTGTTAGTTTTAAATCACTGGCAGGATTCTGCAAGTAAGGTTTTGATTGGTGGACATGAGCTCCCAACTGGCTGGTGTTAGATCCACATGTAATAGTGGAGCTAATTTTAATTAGATTGAGATTTTCCATTTTAAAATGCAGACAGAATGGTGATTTATATTACCACCACCAATAAAATAAAATAAATCATAAATTAAAAATAATACTAATTACTAAAATAGTAAATATTAAAAAAAGATTTATTGCCCAGCTAAAATATTTTTCAAGCTTCCATTGTTACGCAGATCAAAGAACCTCTGGATTTTTTAGATTTTGATTTGTCCTGGTTTTAGTGTGACTCAAAAAACAGTTCCAGCTGTTCTTAATCATTGCAGGCCTGGGTATTTATAATTTTATGTGAAATGCTTTTACATCGACATTTTAAAATATCGGAATAGATTTGGCAACAAAGAACCCATATTCCATAAACTATGTATATCAGTTATTCGAAAATAAGCTCAGACCTTTTGGACTTAGGTTAAATAAACACCCTTATCACTTGGACTATAACCATTAACCCACTGTCTTACACAGACATCCCATATAGCTGAGGTATGTGCTTGAACCGTAATTGGATATAAGCACAACATCAAACTGAAATGAAATGATATTAGTGAGCATTCAGTTTAGACAACTTGAAAGTTGATCATACATGTCGTTTTGATTGTGATGTACAACACTGTGACTTGTGTCTTTAATACCGGATACAAGTACCTCCATGTATAGATATTCAATGTTAAGAGAGAATAAGTGGCAGATAACAGTCAAATACCTTTAAATCCCATAATAAAAGCATTTTAATTATGATATCATACAGGTACATTGTTGATCAATTTGTTTAAACTCATTTGACAGATCAAAGCTAATGTGGGTCCTCTTGTGATGTTATGGATGTGACACCTCATTGTAAATATATGTTATGCCACGTCCATAACGGGTTAATTACACAAATTAATTATTTTTTAAATACAGTTCATAAAGTTATCATTGCATAAAAAAAATATTGATATGTACTAAGTTAATGCATGAAAATGAAATAAACTTTTGTCATTTTATTGAACTTTACTGAAATGGCAGCAACAGTAATTAAAGTTCTGAAAATAATATATTTATTAAAATTTAAATCTAATGAAAGTATTTATTAGAACTAACCCAGCACTTACTAGTATAAAAATATTTTTGAAATTTGATATTTCATCATTAGGAGTCGGAACTTTACCCAAAAATAAAGTTGCGTTGATCCAAGGAAGTATTTTAGATACTCAACTTGATAAGCATTCAGCTAAAACAACTGAAGCAAAATCACTCATCTCCATAAAGTTCAGACATACTTCTATGCAACACAACTAAAACAATTACTGTAGAGACAAATTTAATTTTTGATGAAAAGTTCCATTTTAAGCTGGAATTGCCCATATAAAAGATCCATTGCTACTAATGAAAAAATATAGCAGGTTTCTTCTCTAAGACTATTGTCAGAATGACCAAATATTTGACATCCAGTAGCTGATGATTAATAAATTAATGTGTTCTAGTGATCATGTCATTAAAGTTCTATATGAATCATTGAATGAATGTTTAACGACACCGTAGCATAAAAATAAACATTGGTTATTGGGTGTCACAAAAGGTAACGTTCTATATATAACGGAACATTCACAGATTTGGCAAATTAGAGGCCTTTTTGAAGGCATATTACGGGCAAGAGGCAGGGCAACTTGTAAGACAAATTTAAACAACTTGTGTTGTAACAGCACCCATTCAAAGCACAGTTCTTCTAAGTGTGGACTATTTCATGTTTTTGTAATAAAACATCTAGGAATCACATAATTTGAATTTGAGTAACATGCGAAATAAGGCACAGCTATTTGAGCCATGAGACTGTTTAATTTTCAGGGCACTAGCAATTTGCTGCATGGCTTCTGTTAATTTTGAACCTTAATAATGATGTCATTTTTATGCCCGATTACCTTTATTTAAAAAAAAAAAATGTATTCCTCCGTTTCAGGATTGGATCCGTATTGTTACCTCAGCCTATGTGTTGTGACGAAGCCCGCTTCTGAATGTGTTTCTTCAGTGTAGTGCAACATGAGCTTTAGCAGTGACGAAGTCAATTTTCTTGTTTACCGCTACCTACAAGAATCAGGTCAGTTGATTCTCCTCTGTTTTATCCACAGCTACGTGTATCATAATTTGAGCAAAGTTTATTTGAGCACATCCCAGTGAAACCTGTGTCAGTGTTGTCTAGATACATGTAAGCAGGCATTGCAGTACACTTGATTTATCTTTCCCTTTGTTAACCAGTGTTGTTGTGGGAACACTTTTTAAATTCTTTTTTTTTCTTTCTTTTTTGGGTGCACTTAAAATACATGTAGGACATGCATGTGAGGCTATCTGATAGAAATGATTTCAGGGTATGTAAACCCCCAAAACGAATGATAAGTGCCTTTACAAGTACTACATATAGGTGATTGTGGGTTTGAAATATTTTGAAATTGGATATAGCTTTATTTCATTTTCTTTGACAAATTTTAAACAGCAGTTTTCTTACTATATTCAGGGCGGGACTTAGCCTAGTGGTAAAGTACTTACAAGTCTGATGGACGGTTGATTTAGGATCGATCCCTGTCAGTGGGCCCATATTGTGCTATTTCTCATTCCAGCCAGTGCATCACGACTGGTATATCACAAGCCGTGGTATGTGCCTGTCTGTAGAATGGTGCATTTAAAAGATCCCTTGCTACTAATGGAAACATGTAGCAGATTTTAATTCTTAATACTGTAATTCAAATTTACAAAACATTTAACATCCAATAGTGTATACATTAATTTCCAAAGTTTTAGGGTACATAATTTTACCCTTCATACCTTGTGGCAGACACCATGCTAGTACTGGTAGGATACGGTATGTCATTAATAAACAGCACAGCTGGCAGTGTTTTCACCTCCTTTTTAATAAATTGTCGTCTGCAATCTAGTTCGCGTATGTTGACAACCCTGTTATAAATTAATTCATAAGCTTGTTTCCGATTGGTTAATATTAGCTTATTATACATTGGTATGATATATACTACTCAAAAGAATTTAAGGGTCAGACGATATTTTCAACATTATTTTCTGAATGTCAATTATATTAGCTAGACCATAATGTCACGCATGGTATTGTTCCATTTTGACGAAAGTGGGTCTAAGCAACCCATAAATTAATTAAAATCCACTGTCATTGACACTGTCGACTAGTTCTAATGGCGAAAACATGCTTACATTTGCACGTAAATTAGGGCGAAAGCGAAAGGTCTGCTAAGTGCCCATAACTTGCTTTTTCACAAAGCGCTTCATTTGCACGCTTTGCAGGTGTATTCCATGTTCCCAATGCTGAATTTCCGTATAATTGGAGCTTGTGTTCGTGTACGGTGCACACTCCAAATTCGACAATGGTACGACTTCAACTGACTATCGAAGATCGAGGAAGGGCTATTGCTTGGCTTCAGGATGACAATACGCAAAGAAATGTTGCTCTGAGACTTGGTGTCAGTCAGAGTGTCGTTGGCCGACTGTGGCAACGGTACCAAGCAACGAATTCTGTTCGAAATCGTCCACGTTCGGGAAGACCCCGAAGCACTACAACTAGAGAGGACCGCTACATCACCAATATGGCTCTACGTCAACGCACAACCACTGCACGCCGATTACGTGACAATCTGCGGACTGCGACTGGAACTCGAGTGTCTGATCAAACCATACGCAATAGTCTGAGAGCCAATAATCTACGCTGCCGTCGCCAGGCTGTTCGACCACCACTCCTACCACGTCACAGAACGGCCAGACGTCACTGGTGCATGCTTCATCTGCGGTGGCAACGTGTTCAGTGGGGTCGAGTGATGTTCACTGATGAGTCCAGGTTTAGTCTCCAGTTCAACGACGGTCGGGTTCGTGTCTACAGACGTCCTGGGGAGCGCTTCGCTGACGTTAACGTTAGACAACGTCACCGGTTCGGTGGTGGTAGCATCATGGTGTGGGGCGGCATCTCTATCCACCACAGGACCCCCCTCTATGTGGTGGATGGCAATCTGAATGGAATCCGCTATCTGAATGAGATTAGCCGGCCGTTGGTTCTCCCAGGCCTTCAGCAGATTGGCGGCGGGGCAGTTCTGCAGGATGACAATGCCAGACCCCACCGCGCCAGGGTGGTAATGGACTTTCTCAGACAACAAGGTATTGCCAGGATGGATTGGCCAGCATATTCGCCTGACTTGGCCCCAATAGAGTACGCCTGGGACGAATTAGGCAGGAGAGTTCGGGATAACCATGCCCCTCCGGCCAACCTTCATGATCTGGGTCAACTTCTTATGGCAGAGTGGCAGGCCATTCCCCATGAGTTCTTCAGACGTCT
Organism: Gigantopelta aegis; assembly: GCF_016097555.1. Taxonomy (NCBI): domain Eukaryota; kingdom Metazoa; phylum Mollusca; class Gastropoda; order Neomphalida; family Peltospiridae; genus Gigantopelta; species Gigantopelta aegis. The sequence continues at coordinate 699,850 of NC_054699.1, forward strand.
GATCAACAGCATGAGGCAACGATGTGTCGAGTGTATTCGCGCCAGGGGTGGATTCACACACTATTAAACGAATGTTCTGATGTGTAAAATCCATGTTTGACAACCTTCAACTTTGACAGCATGTCATGTGACTTTCTTGTATACAGTGACGTTTATTTGTGTTTTTTTGTAAATATGGAACAATAAATTAAATTTTTGGTGTAGTTTACATCATCAATCTAATACACTCTGAAACTTATTTGGTTATAAATTTTTGACCCTTAAATTCTTTTGAGTAGTATATGATGTTAATATGTAAGATACAACCAATGAAATCATGTCAGTCTTTGGCTTCAGTCTTTGGCTTTTGTCTACAAATGAAAACATTTTCTGGTGCAAACTTGTCCATTATGCAAATATAAAATGGTATTTTAGAATTGAAAGACCACCAGGGCCCATATATGCATGATTCCAGACAGACTAAAGTTAAGCCCTGATAGCTGTAATACCACCATTTTAACTTTCTCCACCAGACAGACTAAAGTTAAGCCCTGATAGCTGTAATACCACCATTTTAACTTTCTCCACCAGACAGACTAAAGTTACGTCCTGATAGCTGTAATGCCATCATTTTAACTTTCTCCACCAGACAGAATAAAGTTAGATCCTGATAGCTGTAATACCACCATTTTAACTTTCTCCACCAGACAGAATAAAGTTAAGCCCTGATAGCTGTAATACCACCATTTTAACTTTCTCCACCAGACAGAATAAAGTTAAGCCCCTGATAGCTGTAATACCACCATTTTAACTTTCTCCACCAGACAGACTAAAGTTAAGCCCTGATGGCTGTAATACCACCATTTTAACTTTCTCCACCAGACAGAATAAAGTTACATCCTGATAGCTGAAATGCCACCATTTTAACTTTCTCCACCAGACAGACTAATACACTCTGAAACTTATTTGGTTATAAATTTTTGACCCTTAAATTCTTTTGAGTAGTATATGATGTTAATATGTAAGATACAACCAATGAAATCATGTCAGTCTTTGGCTTTTGTCTACAAATGAAAACATTTTCTGGTGCAAACTTGTCCATTATGCAAATATAAAATGGTATTTTAGAATTGAAAGACCACCAGGGCCCATATATGCATGATTCCAGACAGACTAAAGTTAAGCCCTGATAGCTGTAATACCACCATTTTAACTTTCTCCACCAGACAGACTAAAGTTACGCCCTGATAGCTGTAATACCACCATTTTAACTTTCTCCACCAGACAGACTAAAGTTACGTCCTGATAGCTGTAATGCCATCATTTTAACTTTCTCCACCAGACAGAATAAAGTTAGGTCCTGATAGCTGTAATACCACCATTTTAACTTTCTCCACCAGACAGAATAAAGTTAAGCCCCTGATAGCTGTAATACCACCATTTTAACTTTCTCCACCAGACAGACTAAAGTTAAGCCCTGATGGCTGTAATACCACCATTTTAACTTTCTCCACCAGACAGAATAAAGTTACATCCTGATAGCTGAAATGCCACCATTTTAACTTTCTCCACCAGACAGACTAAAGTTAAGCCCTGATAGCTGTAATGCCACCATTTTAACTTTCTCCACCATGATAGCTGTAATACCACCATTTTAACTTTCTCCACCAGGCAGACCATAAGAGAGCTGTGTCTAGTTGATTTCTTTGATTTCAATAAATCTCGTGATTACGTTGTCATTCATAATGTATGCCACATACTGTAGACATATGTTTTGTTCGTTTAAATATTATTTATTTCCGTCATTTGGGAATTTGGGATTGTCCAAGAGGCCTATCCCTAACATTTGTCAAGATAAACACAGCAGGAGATAATAAATAGTCTATTTTAAGTAAGTGATGTCAGAGTTTTACAAGCAACACATGTATGCACAAAATGGGGAAGTGAGTTCAGATGCTTTGTGCATTGATGGAATGTAATTATGTTTAAGAGATAACTGCTTTATTTAAATAATGGATTATTTTAATATATTTTTTTTTTTTTTATGTTCATGTGTATATATTAATTAGAAAGATTTAAGAGCAGAATATACAGATATTATGGCACCATCCATTTATATGAGTGACTGTTCTTTTAGTCATTGTATGTATACTCATAAGTGACCTACTTTTATGGTGACCTATTTTTCATGCATACTCTTTGAATAAACTATTAGCATTTGTGTATGTGTGTGCTGTATGTGCATGTCTGTATAATGTGTGTGTGTGTGTGTGTGTGTGTGTGTGTGTGTGTGTGTGTGTGTGTGTGTGTGTGTGTGTGTGTGAATTCAATCATGCTTGCATATCTAAGAGCACCTTAATTTGTTCTCAGAAGTGTGTTATCATCCACCTAAAATCCATGTATGTGAGATAACACTGTGAACTGCTCGCCTTGTGCTTTGGAAAGATGCTGCTTTAATCCCAGCTGGCCCCAGTGTTTAAATATCATAAAACTCATTCAGTGATTGGTCAATGTGTGCTAGACAACAAAGCATCCTCTTTGCAAGTCTTTTAGCATTGCACTGCGAGATCACAAAGTTGCGAGAGTAGTGAATTAAGGCCCCTGGTAAATTTTTTCCCTTGTAAGTGCAGATACTAATACTATTTTTGACTGATTAATTTCCTGGTACATTTAGGCCAGGGTTGCATTATTCACCTGAAGCTGGTGTGATGCATTCCACATTTTATATAGGTCACTGATCTTTCTCTTTCAGTGTGTATTGTTGCATTGTATTCCATCATGTTAAATTGAATGGAGACATACACGTACAAGTTTCATTCAGGAAAGTAGTTGATTTTAGCATTTTCTTTCTATTTAATTCTTTTATAAAATATTTTTCATAAATTAAACTGAAGTTAATCTAAAATTCTGCAAATATAGCTTTATTTTACTATGATGCCAGGGTTGAAAATTAACATGAAAACCATGGTCACCAGCAGGGCCAGTTGAAGAAAAATCTTACTGGCATTTCTCAAATTCAACTAGCCTTGCAATTTAAATGCACAGCAAAAATCAAAATTATAATTTTCTTTGTTGAATAATAATCATGTATATAGTCCGTTTGCGTCAAAAGGAAAACGACGAATTGGCAGGTAACTTCATAAGGAATGAAGTTAAAATTCATATTAAAAAATATATTAACTTTTAAACCCATACCAACCCAAATAACTTTAAAAAAAAAAAAAAAAATCCATTGTAAATAAAAATGTTTCATTACAAATTACAATTAAATGATACAGATTAAATATCATTTTTGATACGGGTAAAGAAAAATGCTAGAACAGCCAATTTATGCAGCTTGACGTGCATTGTCTCTGAAGTAATCGATAATGGAGTATAAAGAAACTAAAACCTTAAAAGGTAGAACTGCCGCGTGTTTTAGTAAAGTAGTCTGGGAGTGGCAGTCCTCTTTGATGATGCAAGAGGGATGAACTCTCCAGTAAAGAATTTCCTTGGGAGTGGCTATCCTCCTATTGACAAGGCACTAGATAAAGATTGATGGAATCGCCCACTATTCCATATATTTTGTCGTTCAGATTTATCTTGGATGTTCCATCAAGATTTAAACCATGCAGTTTTATAAATATTTATCATATAATATCTTACATTTTCAGTGCAATCAAAGTATGTGATGTTTTTCAGATCACATACTTCAAAAATTTGATAACTTTGCAAATTAGATGTAAATTAGTCGAGGTCTCGGCACTAGGTTTATTGACATTTAAGCAAACGTACTTGGGTGACACTCCATGATTCACGTATGCATTCATAGTCATCAAATAAAAACATTTCAATGGCAATTTGACACTGAAAGTGTCCAGTGTTCAGAAAACAAAAAACCTTAGGCATAACTTTATTTTGATATAAGGACATCCAAAATGATGTCATTCGAGTTTGCAGTCATTTCCATTCAAAAATACACCACGCCACATATTCTTATGTCATTTGAATATCTAGTAATGGCAGACTGGAATTAAAGTTGCATGTACAGTTTACAAAAACACGTATTAAGCTTGAGCTTATATGATAAAGAGATTATTACCCTCGTGTATTTCGGTATCATCAATATCATATATTAGGAATAAAAATAATGTATTATGCTCGCCAGAGGCTTGCATAATACAATTTTTATTCCTAATATAGGATATTGATGATACCGAAAAACACTGGTAATAATCTCTATGTATCTGTTTTATTTACACTGAACTTCCACAGAAATGTTATTTCAGATGGTATGGGTTTGCAATTTAATAAATCACTACATTTTTATATAAATTTCATATTTGCATGCCAATTACTAGCAATTGACTTTTAGAATAATCCCTGTAGTAATTGGAAAATGTCATTATTAATGTGAATTAAAATTACAAGATAAATTTTGATTTTGTCCCAGAATAAAATACTAGTAAGCTAATTAAACAGTATTAATTTGTCCCATAGCATTTAATAATGTCAAAACATAGGTCTACTAGATAATTATAGTGTATCCAGTCCATTCCAATAAGCCGACGACTTAAAAAAAAAAAGAAAATCAAGTTTTTACAACATTTAGAGCTATATCTGTTTACAGCCCCAGACCAAAATCGTAGAAGTTGAGACTGAGTCTGGTCAGAATATAGAACATGTTCAATAATATCGTCTCCTACCAGAATTGTAGTTTGGGCCAGGAGAGCATTTCTTTTTTTAAACTGGTATCATACTAGCCACTCTAAAATCAATGGTCGCCCAACGGACTACCTTTATAAAATTCTTAGTCGCCCTTAGCCAATAAAGGTCACCATGGGCAACCGGGCGACTGCTAATTTTCAACCCTGTGATGCTGAGTTTACAGCTTTTAAAAAATTATTTCAGTTTTTTACTTTCAAATTGGTATCACATCCGCTTTTATCATGTGCAGCATATACGTGGCATTTGCAGCTGTTAAAATAAGTGAAGAACAGTTGTTGGGTTATCAGTTAGCAGTTGTTGGGTTATCAGCGGGGTACCATGTGCCAAGACAGTCAAGAAAGCTACTTAGTTCTACACAAAACCTTAGTAAACGAAGAAAACACTGTTATTACACCAAAATGATCAATAAATTGTGTGATTTAAATATAAGGTAGTTCCAGCCAGTGCACCATGACTGGTCTATCAAAGGCTGTGGTATGTGCTATCCTGTGTGTGGAATGGTGCATATAAAAGGGGGAAAAAAATGTAGCAGGTTTCCTCTCGAAGACTATATGTCAAAATTACCAAATGTTTGATACCCAATAGCCGATGATCAAGAAAACAAACTTTCATTTGTTTAAATGAGGATTTAAATTTAATTGTTGCGAAGTGTGAGAACATGCACATGTCTGTACATGTATGTCTGTAAGGACCGATGAATAAACACACGGATGGAATGGAAACACTTGATTTATTTCACGCAGCTGTATCAGTCACGTTTTTATTACACTTGCATATTCCCTGCACTTTAATTGTTTTTTTTCCTGCTGCCAAGTTATTTCTGTCCTGCGTGGTTCTGTTCCCTGGTGTAAAACATAACTGTCTGTCTGACAAGTTGCCATGGATGTCGGTCTCGATTGTAGCTGTAAATATAATACACTATTATTACCTGAGGCACATTTCCTGGGCCCAGTCACAGATTTTGAGTTAATGAATGTTGGCAAGTATCACTGTAAGATGAGAAAATTAACAGTATAAATTATTTTAGGAAAACTGAATCAAATTAAAAATCTAATTATATACATTTTCATTTAGCAGTTCTTATCAGTTCACCAGTGGTACTAGGTCATGAATTCAGTATTGTGTTATTATCAGTTCACCAGTGATACTAGGTCATGAATTCAGTATTGTGTTATTATCAGTTCACCAGTGATACTAGGTCATGAATTCAGTATTGGGTTATTATCAGTTCACCAGTGGTACTAGCTCATCAATTCAGTATTGGGTTATTATCAGTTCACCAGTGGTCCTAGGTCATCAATTCAGTATTGGGTTATTATCAGTTCACCAGTGGTCCTAGGTCATCAATTCAGTATTGGGTTATTATCAGTTCACCAGTGGTCCTAGGTCATCAATTCAGTATTGGGTTATTATCAGTTCAGCATTGGTACTAGGTCATGAATTCAGTATTGGGTTATTATCAGTTCACCAGTGGTCCTAGGTCATCAATTCAGTATTGGGTTATTATCAGTTCACCACTGGTACTAGGTCATCAATTCAGTATTGGGTTATTATCGGTTCACCAGTGGTGATACTAGGTCATGAATTCAGTATTGGGTTATTATCAGTTCACCAGTGGTACTAGGTCATCAATTCAGTATTGGGTTATTATCAGTTCACCAGTGGTCCTAGGTCATCAATTCAGTATTGGGTTATTATCAGTTCACCAGTGGTCCTAGGTCATCAATTCAGTATTGGGTTATTATCAGTTCACCAGTGGTCCTAGGTCATCAATTCAGTATTGGGTTATTATCAGTTCACCAGTGGTACTAGGTCATGAATTCAGTATTGGGTTATTATCGGTTCACCAGTGGTGATACTAGGTCATGAATTCAGTATTGGGTTATTATCAGTTCACCAGTGGTGCTAGGTCATCAATTCAGTATTGGGTTATTATCGGTTCACCAGTGGTGATACTAGGTCATGAATTCAGTATTGGGTTATTATCAGTTCACCAGTGGTACTAGGTCATCAATTCAGTATTGGGTTATTATCAGTTCACCAGTGGTGATACTAGGTCATGAATTCAGTATTGGGTTATTATCAGTTCACCAGTGGTCCTAGGTCATCAATTCAGTATTGGGTTATTATCAGTTCACCACTGGTACTAGGTCATCAATTCAGTATTGGGTTATTATCGGTTCACCAGTGGTGATACTAGGTCATGAATTCAGTATTGGGTTATTATCAGTTCACCAGTGGTACTAGGTCATCAATTCAGTATTGGGTTATTATCAGTTCACCAGTGGTGATACTAGGTCATGAATTCAGTATTGGGTTATTATCAGTTCACCAGTGGTCCTAGGTCATCAATTCAGTATTGGGTTATTATCAGTTCACCAGTGGTCCTAGGTCATCAATTCAGTATTGGGTTATTATCAGTTCAGCATTGGTACTAGGTCATCAATTCAGTATTGGGTTATTATCAGTTCACCAGTGGTGCTAGGTCATCAATTCAGTATTGGGTTATTATCGGTTCACCAGTGGTACTAGGTCATCAATTCAGTATTGGGTTATTATCAGTTCACCAGTGGTACTAGGTCATCAATTCAGTATTGGGTTATTATCAGTTCACCAGTGATACTACGTCATCAATTCAGTATTGGGTTATTATCAGTTCACCAGTGGTACTAGGTCATCAATTCAGTATTGTGTTATTATCGGTTCACCATTGGTGCTAGGTCATCAATTCAGTATTGGGTTATTATCAGTTCACCAGTGGTCCTAGGTCATCAATTCAGTATTGGGTTATTATCAGTTCACCAGTGGTCCTAGGTCATCAATTCAGTATTGGGTTATTATCAGTTCACCAGTGGTCCTAGGTCATCAATTCAGTATTGGGTTATTATCAGTTCACCAGTGGTACTAGGTCATGAATTCAGTATTGGGTTATTATCGGTTCACCAGTGGTGATACTAGGTCATGAATTCAGTATTGGGTTATTATCAGTTCACCAGTGGTGCTAGGTCATCAATTCAGTATTGGGTTATTATCGGTTCACCAGTGGTGATACTAGGTCATGAATTCAGTATTGGGTTATTATCAGTTCACCAGTGGTACTAGGTCATCAATTCAGTATTGGGTTATTATCAGTTCACCAGTGGTGATACTAGGTCATGAATTCAGTATTGGGTTATTATCAGTTCACCAGTGGTCCTAGGTCATCAATTCAGTATTGGGTTATTATCAGTTCACCAGTGGTCCTAGGTCATCAATTCAGTATTGGGTTATTATCAGTTCACCAGTGGTCCTAGGTCATCAATTCAGTATTGGGTTATTATCAGTTCACCAGTGGTCCTAGGTCATCAATTCAGTATTGGGTTATTATCAGTTCACCAGTTGTACTAGGTCATCAATTCAGTATTGTGTTATTATCAGTTCACCATTGGTACTAGGTCATCAATTCAGTATTGGGTTATTATCAGTTCACCAGTGATACTAGGTCATCAGTGCAGTATTGGGTTATTATCAGTTCACCAGTGATACTAGGTCATCAATTCAGTACTGGGTTATTATCAGTTCACCAGTGGTCCTAGGTCATCAATTCAGTATTGTGTTATTATCAGTTCACCAGTGGTCCTAGGTCATCAATTCAGTATTGTGTTATTATCAGTTCACCAGTGGTCCTAGGTCATCAATTCAGTATTGTGTTTTTTTATCAGTTCACCAGTGGTACTAGGTCATCAATTCAGTATTGGGTTATTATCAGTTCACCAGTGGTCCTAGGTCATCAATTCAATATTGGGTTATTATCAGTTCACCAGTGGTCCTAGGTCATCAATTCAGTATTGGGTTATTATCGGTTCACCAGTGGTCCTAGGTCATCAATTCAGTATTGGGTTATTATCAGTTCACCAGTGGTGCTAGGTCATCAATTCAGTATTGGGTTATTATCGGTTCACCAGTGGTGCTAGGTCATCAATTCAGTATTGGGTTATTATCGGTTCACCAGTGGTGCTAGGTCATCAATTCAGTATTGGGTTATTATCGGTTCACCAGTGGTATTAGGTCATCAATTCAGTATTGGGTTATTATCGGTTCACCAGTGGTACTAGGTCATCAATTCAGTATTGGGTTATTATCAGTTCACCAGTGGTCCTAGGTCATCAATTCAGTATTGTGTTATTAGTTCACCAGTGGTACTAGGTCATCAATTCAGTATTGGGTTATTATCGGTTCACCAGTGGTCCTAGGTCATCAATTCAGTATTGGGTTATTATCGGTTCACCAGTGGTCCTAGGTCATCAATTCAGTATTGGGTTATTATCGGTTCACCAGTGGTCCTAGGTCATCAATTCAGTATTGGGTTATTATCGGTTCACCAGTGGTCCTAGGTCATCAATTCAGTATTGGGTTATTATCGGTTCACCAGTGGTACTAGGTCATCAATTCAGTATTGGGTTATTATCAGTTCACCAGTGGTACTAGGTCATCAATTCAGTATTGGGTTATTATCGGTTCACCAGTGGTACTAGGTCATCAATTCAGTATTGGGTTATTATCGGTTCACCAGTGGTACTAGGTCATCAATTCAGTATTGGGTTATTATCGGTTCACCAGTGATACTAGATCATCAATTCAGTATTGGGTTATTATCGGTTCACCAGTGATACTAGGTCATTAATTCAGTATTGGGTTCACCAGTGATACTAGGTCATCAATTCAGTATTGGGTTATTATCAGTTCACCAGTGATACTAGGTCATGAATTCAGTATGGGTTATTATTAGTTCACCAGTGATACTAGGTCATCAATTCAGTATTGGGTTCACCAGTGATACTAGGTCATCAATTCAGTATTGGGTTATTATCAGTTCACCAGTGATACTAGGTCATGAATTCAGTATTGGGTTATTATCAGTTCACCAGTGGTCCTAGGTCATGAATTCAGTATTGGGTTATTATCAGTTCACCAGTGGTCCTAGGTCATCAATTCAGTATTGGGTTATTATCAGTTCACCAGTGGTGCTAGGTCATCAATTCAGTATTGGGTTATTCAGTCTAACAGTGTATCATTGAAAAAGTAAAAGTTTATTCCTGAAAAATTTAAATCTATAAAAATAGCAAAAGGAACCATTAAAGGGACATTACTGAGTTTGCTGCATTGTCAGATGTTTCCGACTAATAAAATATTTCTATGATTAAACTTAAATATTAAATATATTTTCTTGTTTAGAATATCAGTGTCTGTATATTCAAGGTGTTTGTGGTCGTATTAATATTTGTAAGAAGCCCAAACTGGAGTTTGTCTTCAAATAGTTTCGTACGTACGAAAAAACCCATATTTCAGGGAATTAAATTAAATTTAGCCTAGTACAAATATTAGAACGATCAGAAACATGTTTCATATACAGCCACTTATATTTTATGCAGAAAAATATATTTGATATGTAATTACAATCCTTAAAAAGTCCCTGTTAGTCGATAACATCTTAAACATTGCAGCAAAACTCAGGAATGTCTCTTTAAACTGACCCCTAAGTATGAAGTTAAAGTAGGATAATATAGTCCCCAACATGTACATTCTATGTATATTGTCCCCAACAGGTACATTCTATGTATAGTCCCCAACATGTACATTATGTATATAGTCCCCAACATGTACATTATGTATATAGTCCCCAACATGTACATTATGTATATAGTCCACAACATGTACATTATGTATATAGTCCCCAACATGTACATTATGTATATAGTCCACAACATGTACATTCTATGTATATAGTCCACAAAATGTACATTATGTATATAGTCCTCAACATGTACATTCTATGTATATAGTCCACAACATGTACATTCTGTGTATATATATATAGTCCCCAACATGTACATTCTATGTATATAGTCCTCAACATGTACATTCTATGTATATTGTCCCCAACAGGTACATTCTATGTATAGTCCACAACATGTACATTATGTATATAGTCCACAACATGTACATTATGTATATAGTCCTCAACATGTACATTCTATGTATATAGTCCCCAACGTGTACATTCTATGTATATAGTCCCCAACAGGTACATTCTATGTATATAGTCCCCAACATGTACATTCTATGTATATATATATAGTCCCCAACAGGTACATTCTATGTATAAAGTCCTCAACATGTACATTCTATGTATATAGTCCCCAACATGTACATTCTATGTATATAGTCCCCAACGTGTACATTCTATGTATATATATATAGTCCCCAACATGTACATTCTATGTATATAGTCTTCAACATGTACATTCTATGTATATAGTCCCCAACATGTACATTCTATGTATATAGTCCCCAACATGTACATTCTATGTATATAGTCCCCAACATATACATTCTATGTATATGGTCCTCAACATGTACATTCTATGTATATATATATAGTCCCCAACAGGTACATTCTGTGTATATAGTCCTCAACATGTACATTCTATGTATATAGTCCTCAACATGTACATTCTATGTATATAGTCCCCAACAGGTACATTCTATGTATATAGTCCTCAACATGTACATTCTATGTATATAGTCCCCAATATGTACATTCTATGTATATATAGTCCCCAACATGTACATTCTATGTATATAGTCCCCAACATGTACATTCTATGTATATATATATAGTCCTCAACATGTACATTCTATGTATATAGTCCCGAACAGGTACATTCTATGTATATAGTCCCCAACAGGTACATTCTATGTATATAGTCCCCAACATGTACATTAAATGTCACGGGGCTTGAAATCATCAGTAATATGGCATGTTGTTGTTTTTAAAAAGAAAATATGCCATGCTAAAACAAATCTATGTACTGTGGCAATACGACAGTATGGTGTGAGGGGAGGGTTTGTGACAATGGTGGGGGGGGGGGGGGGGGGGGGAAGTTACAACCTCTGAGAAATATGTTACTGTGGAATTAAAATAAGAGATTCCAAGAAACGTTTTGTTTTAAAAAATTTGACAACATTTTTAGTCAATTAGCAACCACTGTTTAATGTTTAAATACTGTATAGTGAATCGTTACACGATGCTGAATAAAATGTTCCCTGGAATCATGAGTTAAATAGCAGACAACATAATCTTACCGTTCATATGTACATTTGTCTTTTGAAAAATGACCTGTAGTCTGTTTATTTTTGTGTCACTTTAGCAGGTTAATTGCTATTTCAAGCTGTCATGAGTGAATTAAAAATGAAAATACTAAAGGTCTGAATGGTTAAGATTAGGGAAACTATATTTTAGACAGAAAACTGGTCATTGGAGATGTCAAAACTGACAGTTGTCAACACTGCCGGAGTGTGCTCTAGCCCTATCCTCCCTTACAGGAAGGAGTAAGTAGGACTAGAGGATAGTCCAGTTTCATCCCACTCCAGCTGACCTCAGGTGACCCAGGTTCTACTTGTACAGCCAGCTGACCTCAAGTGACCCCCCCCCCCCCCGTGTTCTACTTGTACAGCCAGCTGATCTCAAGTGACACCCCCCCACCCCCCACCCCCCGGGTTCTACTTGTACAGCCAGCTGACCTCAAGTGAACCCTTTTGGGTTCTACATGTACAGCCAGCTGACCTCAAGTGAACCCTCCTGGGTTCTACATGTACAGCCAGCTGATCTCAAGTGACCCCCCCCCCCCCCCCCCCCGGGTTCTACATGTACAGCCAGCTGACCTCAAGTGAACCCTCCTGGGTTCTACTTGTACAGCCAGCTGACCTCAAGTGAACCCTTCTGGGTTCTACATGTACAGCCAGCTGACCTCAAGTGAACCCTCCTGGGTTCTACATGTACAGCCAGCTGATCTCAAGTGACCCCCCCCCCCCCCCCCCCCCCCCCCCCCCCCCCCGGGTTCTACATGTACAGCCAGCTGACCTCAAGTGAACCCTCCTGGGTTCTACATGTACAGCCAGCTGATCTCAAGTGACCCCCCCCCCCCCCCCCGGGTTCTACTTGTACAGCCAGCTACCTCAAGTGACCCCCCCCCCCCCGGGTTCTACTTGTACAGCCAGCTGACCTCAAGTGACCCCCCCCCCCCTGGGTTCTACTTGTACAGCCAGCTACCTCAAGTGACACCCCCCCCTCCCCCAGATTCTACTTGTACAGCCAGCTGACCTCAAGTGACACCCCCCTCCCCCTCCCCCCGCCCCCTTCCCCCTGGGTTCTACCTGTACAGCCAGCTGACCTCAAGTAACCCGGCTTGCACAACCAGCTGGCCCCGTGCTTATAAACCTTAAAGTCTAGACTTTATTATAATAAAGTCCAGACTTTAACAGCACCATTCAAATAGCATTACGTTAAAATCTGGACTTTATTAAAGTCTAAACTTTAGGTTTTATAAGCATGGGGCCAGCCAGACCTCAAGCGACCTGGGTTCTACTTGCACAGCCAGGTTAGTGAGATCATTGATGAGCCAAGTGCATGTGGTTATAGTCCTGACCTGATTTTCCTACAATAGTGTTCTGTAATAGCCTCCAGTGATCATTCATATAACACGGGCTTAGGCTGGGGGTTCCTTAGTGTTCAGAGGAAACCCCCCCCCCCCACCCCCCAACCCCGGTTGAGTCTAAATAATTTTTAGCAGTGCAGTATTTGACTATTCCTATAGGTTTTCAGTAGAAAAGTAGACAAAATGGTCAGCTAGGTTCATATTCAAACCACAGGGCTACATCCCAGCCCTGGCACCGGCTACCTCCCAGCCCCGGCACCGGCTACGTCCCGGCACCGGCTACCTCCCAGCCCTGGCACCGACTACGTCCCAGTCCCGGCACCGGCTACGTCCCAGTCCCGGCACCGGCTACGTCCCAGTCCCGACACCGGCTACGTCCCAGCACCGGCTACCTCCCAGCCCCGGCACCGGCTACGTCCCAGCACCGGCTACCTCCCAGCCCCGGCACCGGCTACGTCCCAGCACCGGCTACCTCCCAGCCCCGGCACCGGCTACCTCCCAGCCCCGGCACCGGCTACGTCCCAGCCCCGACACCGGCTACCTCCCAGCCCCGGCACCGGCTACGTCCCAGTCCCGGCACCGGCTACCTCCCAGCCCCGGCACCGGCTACATCCCAGCACCGGCTACCTCCCAGCCCCGGCACCGGCTACGTCCCGGCACCGGCTACCTCCCAGCCCTGGCACCGACTACGTCCCAGTCCCGACACCGGCTACGTCCCAGCACCGGCTACCTCCCAGCCCCGGCACCGGCTACGTCCCAGCACCGGCTACCTCCCAGCCCCGGCACCGGCTACGTCCCAGCACCGGCTACCTCCCAGCCCCGGCACCGGCTACCTCCCAGCCCCGGCACCGGCTACGTCCCAGCCCCGGCACCGGCTACCTCCCAGCCCCGGCACCGGCTACGTCCCAGCCCCGGCACCGGCTACGTCCTGGCACCGGCTAGATCCCAGCCCCAGCACCGGCTACCTCCCAGTCCCGGCACCGGCTACGTCCCAGCACCGGCTACCTCCCAGCCCCGGCACCGGCTACCTCCCAGCCCCGGCACCGGCTACGTCCCAGCCCCGACACCGGCTACCTCCCAGCCCCGGCACCGGCTACGTCCCAGTCCCGGCACCGGCTACGTCCCAGCCCCGGCACCGGCTACGTCCTGGCACCGGCTAGATCCCAGCCCCAGCACCGGCTACGTCCCAGCCCCGGCTACGTCCCGGCACCGGCTACGTCCCAGTCCCGGCACCGGCTACGTCCTGGCACCGGCTAGATCCCAGCCCCAGCACCGGCTACGTCCCAGCCCCGGCACCGGCTACATCCCAGCCCCGGCACCGGCTACGTCCCGGCACCGGCTACCTCCCAGCCCTGGCACCGACTACGTCCCAGTCCCGGCACCGGCTACGTCCCAGTCCCGGCACCGGCTACATCCCAGTCCCGACACCGGCTACCTCCCAGCCCCAGCACCGGCTACGTCCCAGCACCGGCTACCTCCCAGCCCCGGCACCGGCTACCTCCCAGTCCCGGCACCGGCTACGTCCCAGCACCGGCTACCTCCCAGCCCCGGCACCGGCTACGTCCCACCCCCGGCACCGGCTACCTCCCAGCACCGGCACCGGCTACGTCCCACCCCCGGCACCGGCTACGTCCCGACACCGGCTACCTTCCAGCCCCGGCACCGGCTACATCCCAGCACCGGCTACGTCCCACCCCTGGCACCGGCTACGTCCCAGCACCGGCACCGGCTATGTCCCAGCCCCGGCACCGGCTACCTCCCAGCACCGGCACCGGCTACGTCCCACCCCCGGCACCGGCTACATCCCACCCCCGGCACCGGCTACGTCCCGCCACCGGCTACCTTCCAGCACCGGCACCGGCTACATCCCAGCACCGGCTACGTCCCACCCCTGGCACCGGCTACGTCCCAGCCCCGGCACCGGCTATGTCCCAGGCTATGTCCCAGCCCAGGCTACGTCCCAGCCCAGGCACCGGCTACCTCCCAGCCCCGGCACCGGCTACGTCCTGGCACCGGCTACGTCCCAGCCCCAGCACCGGCTATGTCCCAGCCCAGGCTACGTCCCAGCCCCGGCACCGGCTACCTCCCAGTTCCGGCACCGGCTACGTCCCAGCCCCAGCACCGGCTACCTCCCAGCCCCGGCACCGGCTATGTCCCACCCCTGGCACCGGCTACCTCCCAGCCCCGGCACCGGCTACCTCGCAGCCCCGGCACCGGCTACCTCGCAGCCCCGGCACCGGCTACCTCGCAGCCCCGGCACCGGCTACGGCCCACCACTGGCACCCAATGATGAGATTGAGAGCATATATTTAATTGATTATTAAAATGTGCTTATAATTTTTTAATTCAGTCAACGTGTCTTGAATTTACAAACCTGATAGTAATTATAATTATGCATGCCAAGTTATTAATTAAAGAATGATTGTCAAATGTCAGTGTTTGTCACAAAATGACAGAAATTGTTTTGTTTGGTTGTTGGTGCAAATGTCACAGCTTGTCACAAAGCAGTAAAATCTATTTTTAGAACAGTTCCCAATGTTATTTTTTATTTTTTATTTTTTTTGATTGATTGATTACTATTACAAGGAAGGAAAACAAGAAATTGTTTTGTTTGGCTGTCTTAGGTAATTTAAAGGTGTCAGTTTGGAGGAATATACTGTTAGAAATGAAAGTAAATGTCTGTGTCATTCATTGGGAGTTACTGATTTTATTTTGTGGATTAAAATATTCAAAAGAATTTTTATATATATATAGTACATATACTATTCTTTAGTATGTTGTTGTACATAGGTGTGCAAAAGTGTACCAGTTGTCAGATAGATTCTGTAATGTTTAGTTACAGTTCCAAAATCTTACAACATTGTGTGGGTCTTCAGTGATTTAACTTGCATCTGTGGGAAGCTAAAATGATTATTAGAATTGATTAATAATCAGTGGGCCTTGATTATCGATAAACAAATGATTAGTGATAAACATTAATGACAACCAGCACTACAGGGGCAGGATCTGGTTCAGGTGCTCGAGTCGTTCTATTGCCCCCTTGGTGGACCCATTAGGTTTTCACGGGAGGTGCTCGAGTCGTTCTATTGCCCCCCCTTGGTGGACCCATTAGGTTTTCACGGGAGGTGCTCGAGTCGTTCTATTGCCCCCTTGGTGGACCCATTAGGTTTTCACGGGAGGTGCTCGAGTCGTTCTATTGCCCCCCTTGGTGGACCCATTAGGTTTTCACTGGAGGTGCTCGAATCGTTCTATTGCCACCCTGGTGGACCCATTAGGTTTTCACGGGAGGTGCTCGAGTCGTTCTATTGCCCCCCTTGGTGGACCCATTAGGTTTTCACGGGAGGTGCTCGAGTCGTTCTATTGCCCCCCTTGGTGGACCCATTAGGTTTTCACTGGAGGTGCTCGAATCATTCTATTGCCCCCCTGGTGGACCCATTAGGTTTTCACGGGAGGTGCTCGAGTCGTTCTATTGCCCCCCTTGGTGGACCCATTAGGTTTTCACGGGAGGTGCTCGAATCGTTCTATTGCCCCCCTTGGTGGACCCATTAGGTTTTCACTGGAGGTGCTCGAGTCGTTCTATTGCCCCCCTTGGTGGACCCATTAGGTTTTCACTGGAGGTGCTCGAATCGTTCTATTGCCCCCCTTGGTGGACCCATTAGGTTTTCACTGGAGGTGCTCGAATCGTTCTATTGCCCCCCTGGTGGACCCATTAGGTTTTCACGGGAGGTGCTCGAGTCGTTCTATTGCCCCCCTTGGTGGACCCATTAGGTTTTCACGGGAGGTGCTCGAGTCGTTCTATTGCCCCCCTTGGTGGACCCATTAGGTTTTCACGGGAGGTGCTCGAGTCGTTCTATTGCCCCCCTTGGTGGACCGATTAGGTTTTCACTGGAGGTGCTCGAGTCGTTCTATTGCCCCCCTTGGTGGACCGATTAGGTTTTCACTGGAGGTGCTCGAGTCGTTCTATTGCCCCCCTTGGTGGACCCATTAGGTTTTCACTGGAGGTGCTCGAGTCGTTCTATTGCCCCCCTTGGTGGACCCATTAGGTTTTCACGGGAGGTGCTCGAGTCGTTCTATTGCCCCCCTTGGTGGACCCATTAGGTTTTCACGGGAGGTGCTCGAGTCGTTCTATTGCCCCCCTTGGTGGACCCATTAGGTTTTCACGGGAGGTGCTCGAGTCGTTCTATTGCCCCCCTTGGTGGACCCATTAGGTTCTCACGGGAGGTGCTCGAGTCGTTCTATTGCCCCCCTTGGTGGACCCATTAGGTTCTCACGGGAGGTGCTCGAGTCGTTCTATTGCCCCCCTTGGTGGACCCATTAGGTTTTCACGGGAGGTGCTCGAGTCGTTCTATTGCCCCCCTTGGTGGACCCATTAGGTTTTCACGGGAGGTGCTCGAGTCGTTCTATTGCCCCCTTGGTGGACCCATTAGGTTCTCACTTCCAAACCAGTGCCCCACAACTGGTATGTGCTGTCCTTTCTCGGGGAAAATGCATATATATATATAAAAGATCTCTTACTCCCAATGAAAAGCTATTGGGGGAGTTTACTCTGAACAGTATGTGTCAGCACTACAAAATGTTTGACATCCAATAACTGATGCATAATTAATCAATGTGCTCTTGTCTTCCGCCACATCACAGAGGCAAGTACAATCCACGCCTGCAGTAACAGCAGCTGGCAGTCGTAAAATACGGATTACCCAGTTCACTGTAACCAGATAGAAGGCTCTTCACTCAAGCAGAAAATGTGGGTCAATAACCCCCCCCCACACACACACACACACACACACACACACACACACACACACTGGCACTCACATCGTGTCCATTAGCCAATGGCTTGGCAGCTGCTGTCTGCTGCTAGTTGATCTTAAGTAATGACCTCTAAGTGACCCTTGCACTGAAGCGTTAGTCTGTTTGAAGATAGCCATGAGTCTAGGTTCAGGTACATGTATGTAGTCTTACAAACACATGTGTGTACTTTATGATGCAAGTGGCTTTCCAAGTTTATTTTACCCTAAACACTCGCAAGAATTAAGATAGAATTTTCTCGAGGTTTTTTGTTTGTTTGTTGGGGGCCCATTGGCCTATTTCTTGCTCTACAACTCGACAACTGGTATACCAAAGGCTGTGATATGTGCTATCCTGTCTGTGTTATTGTGTTATATATTATTGCCCCAGGACAATATATAGTAGTGTCAGGGTTGAGGACCTGAAATCATTACTTACAAAATTACAGTGCATTTCTTACTTGCATTTTCACACCAACACACACCTATAAATATATGGCATGCTTGTATACATATAAGTTTATTTTTTGTTTTATTTAAAGCAAGTTCAATCATATCTTATCATTACTTAGAGTGTGTTATCTTGTTAGATCAGGCTATGGATGTCAGGGAAATGGTCCTATGACATGATTTCTCTCAAAACTAAGTACCATGTTTATCTTGACACACTCTTATTCTTATCTGTTTCAAGCCTGCACAAATTGCACGAACGACCGTTGTGCATCGGTTATGCCATTTTATTTGGCATAACCAGGGTTTCTGCCAGAGTGTAAAACGGGTATGGCGCCATACCCAAAATGTTTTGCAGATTTTTTTTTTTTAAGTTTACTTTTTAACAAAATTAATTACTCTTATCATTACTGTACTATTTTCTTAACCCTAACCCTAAACCTTAACCCATTTTCTTTCTAGGGGAGGTCCCTCATACCCTCTGTTGACTGGTTGCATTCATTTCCATAGCGCCATACCCAAAAATTTCTTTTTAGCAGAAACACTGATAACCGATTTACCGTTCGTGTAAAATTTACTGAATGATTAATACCGGCAGCGTACCATCATATTTTTTATCGCGAGTACAAACATTAGACTTGTTCCCAATGCAGTGCTTTTTTGTAGTGCTTAATGTAACCAGTCAAGTTTGTATAAATATCTTGCGAAGTAGGTGCATTCCCATTGGTTGTTAGAAGGCATTATAGCCGAATTTAACCAATCAAAAATGTCGATATTGTGATGGTCATTACAATCTCAAATTGGATCAGCAACCAAGGTAAACCAGAGTCACAGCGACCCTATTATTAACTGTAATTCCGAATTGGATAGTGACGATGACGACGGTGTCAGTGATAATGACAGTGACAGTATCAGATTCCCCTGTTCCTCAGAATAGGAAGATGGCACCGAGTCTCCCACTCACGACTGAATGTCATGACATTATATACACAAAAAAGACTAATATTATAAATTAATGGTAAGAGATTGCCTTGCAGTGAATTCTTATTTATTCACACGTAGTTATGCACACATGATGATGTGTTTTATATAATAGGTCAAGCCTGACATTCATTACGTTTTGGTACTTTATTACAATAGTTCTAATCATTATTATTATTTTTAAATCTCTTAAACATTTGTATACATGTATATACTTTTTACTTACCATTGCCACTCCCTTGTTTCTCAAAATTTAGAATATATATTTTTTTAAATTATAAAGAAAAAAGCCAGGTTATGCAAACCAAAATAGGTTATGCAAAATCTTTTGGCATAACCCCTTTTCAGGTTATGCAAATTTTTACTTTGCACAGGCCTGCTGTTTGGTTTGCTTTGCTTTGCTTTGCTTCTTCAACACAAGATTTGTTTGACTGTATATATTTATATATAAAGAGAGTCTTCTCCACACTCACCTGGAACGTTTTAGAGAGCCTTCTCCACACTCACCTGGAACATTTTAGAGAGTCTTCTCCACACTCACCTGGAACGTTTTAGAGAGCCTTCTCCACACTCACCTGGAACATTTTAGAGAGTCTTCTCCACACTCACCTGGAACGTTTTAGAGAGCCTTCTCCACACTCACCTGGAACATTTTAGAGAGTCTTCTCCACACTCACCTGGAACGTTTTAGAGAGCCTTCTCCACACTCACCTGGAACATTTTAGAGAGTCTTCTCCACACTCACCTGGAACGTTTTAGAGAGCCGTCTCCACACTCACCTGGAACATTTTAGAGAGCAGTCTCCACACTCACCTTTTAGAGAGCCTTCTCCACTCACCTGGAACTCACCTGGAACGTTTTAGAGAGCCTTCTCCACACTCACCTGGAACATTTTAGAGAGTCTTCTCCACACTCACCTGGAACGTTTTAGAGAGCCGTCTCCACACTCACCTGGAACATTTTAGAGAGTCTTCTCCACACTCACCTGGAACGTTTTAGAGAGCCGTCTCCACACTCACCTGGAACATTTTAGAGAGCAGTCTCCACACTCACCTGGAACGGTTTAGAGAGCCGTCTCCACTCACCTGCAATGTTTTAGAGAGCTGTCTCCACTCACCTGGAACGTTTTAGAGAGCTGTCTCCACTCACCTGGAACATTTTAGCGAGCTGTCTCCACTCACCTGGAACATTTTAGAGAGCTGACTCCAGTCACCTGGAACGTTTTAGAGAGCCGTCTCCACTCACCTGGAATGTTTTAGAGAGCCGTCTACACACTCACCCTGAACATTTTAGAGAGCTGTCTCCACACTCACCTGGAACATTTTAGAGAGCCATCTCCACACTCACCTGGAATGTTTTATACAGCCGTCTCCACACTCACCTGGAATGTTTTATACAGCCGTCTCCACACTCACCTGGATTGTTTTGGAGAGCCGTCTCCACACTCACCTGGAACATTTTAGAGAGCAGTCTCCACACTCCCCTGGAACATTTTAGAGAGCCGACTCCACTCACCTGGAACATTTTAGAGAGCCGACTCCACTCACCTGGAACGTTTTAGAGAGCCGACTCCACTCACCTGAAACATTTTAGAGAGCAGTCTCCACACTCACCTGGAATGTTTTAGAGAGCCGTCTCCACACTCACCTGGAATGTTTTAGAGAGCCGTCTCCACACTCACCTGGAATGTTTTAGAGAGCCGTCTCCACACTCACCTGGAATGTTTTAGAGAGCCGTCTCCACACTCACCTGGAATGTTTTAGAGAGCCGTCTCCACACTCACCTGGAATGTTTTAGAGAGCCGTCTCCACACTCACCTGGAATGTTTTAGAGAGCCGTCTCCACACTCACCTGGAATGTTTTAGAGAGCCGTCTCCACACTCACCTGGAATGTTTTAGAGAGCCGTCTCCACACTCACCTGGAATGTTTTAGAGAGCCGTCTCCACTCACCTGGAATGTTTTAGAGAGCCGTCTCCACACTCACCTGGAATGTTTTAGAGAGCCGTCTCCACACTCACCTGGAATGTTTTAGAGAGCCGTCTCCACACTCACCTGGAATGTTTTAGAGAGCCGTCTCCACACTCACCTGGAATGTTTTAGAGAGCCGTCTCCACACTCACCTGGAATGTTTTAGAGAGCCGTCTCCACTCACCTGGAATGTTTTAGAGAGCCGTCTCCACACTCACCTGGAATGTTTTAGAGAGCCGTCTCCACACTCACCTGGAATGTTTTAGAGAGCCGTCTCCACACTCACCTGGAATGTTTTAGAGAGCCGTCTCCACACTCACCTGGAATGTTTTAGAGAGCCGTCTCCACACTCCTGGAATGTTTTAGAGAGCTGTCTCCACTCACCTGGAACATTTTAGCGAGCTGTCTCCACTCACCTGAAACATTTTAGAGAGCTGACTCCAGTCACCTGGAACGTTTTAGAGAGCCGTCTCCACTCACCTGGAATGTTTTAGAGAGCCGTCTACACACTCACCCTGAACATTTTAGAGAGCTGTCTCCACACTCACCTGGAACATTTTAGAGAGCCATCTCCACACTCACCTGGAATGTTTTATACAGCCGTCTCCACACTCACCTGGAATGTTTTATACAGCCGTCTCCACACTCACCTGGATTGTTTTGGAGAGCCGTCTCCACACTCACCTGGAATGTTTTAGACAGCCGTCTCCACACTCACCTGGAACGTTTTAGAGAGCCGTCTCCACACTCACCTGGAACGTTTTAGAGAGCCGTCTCCACACTCACCTGGAACGTTTTAGAGAGCCGTCTCCACACTCACCTGGAACGTTTTAGAGAGCCGTCTCCACACTCACCTGGAACGTTTTAGAGAGCCGTCTCCACACTCACCTGGAACGTTTTAGAGAGCCGTCTCCACACTCACCTGGAACGTTTTAGAGAGCCGTCTCCACACTCACCTGGAACGTTTTAGAGAGCCGTCTCCACACTCACCTGAAACATTTTAGAGAGCCGTCTCCACACTCACCTGGAACGTTTTAGAGAGCCGTCTCCACACTCACCTGGAACGTTTTAGAGAGCCGTCTCCACACTCACCTGGAACGTTTTAGAGAGCCGTCTCCACACTCACCTGGAACGTTTTAGAGAGCCGTCTCCACACTCACCTGGAACGTTTAGAGAGCCGTCTCCACACTCACCTGGAACGTTTTAGAGAGCCGTCTCCACACTCACCTGGAACGTTTTAGAGAGCCGTCTCCACACTCACCTGGAACGTTTTAGAGAGCCGTCTCCACACTCACCTGGAACGTTTTAGAGAGCCGTCTCCACACTCACCTGAAACATTTTAGAGAGCCGTCTCCACACTCACCTGGAATGTTTTAGAGAGCCGTCTCCACACTCACCTGGAATGTTTTAGACAGCCGTCTCCACACTCACCTGGAATGTTTTAGAGAGCCGTCTCCACACTCACCTGGAACATTTTAGAGAGCCGTCTCCACACTCACCTGGAACGTTTTAGAGAGCCGTCTCCACTCACCTGGAATGTTTTAAAGAGCCTCAAATTGATTACCTAGCAATAAAATGTTTCATGAATTTCATTTGAAACTTCATGTGGTTGCTAGACAGACTGTCAAATGGCATGATGAAGTTGGCCAACTTGACTATTGCGTTGTATTTTCCCAGTTGCCAACGTAAGATGGGTGCATGTAAGTCATATACGATGAACATCGAGTTGTCAGAGCACTCGCCCTACCAACTGGAGAAGTTGTAGAAAGCAGAAAAAGAGCAGAAAGTTGGCCAACTTTGTCCTGGCAGTTGGTAGTCTGAGACTAGCGTAAGGGGAGTGATCTTCAGCTCACCTTGACTTAGTTCATGACAAAGACGATGGAGAGAGACGGAAAGAGAGAGAAGAGAGAGAAATGTAATTGCAACACACCCGTACCAGGTTTAAAATCCTGTCTCTCCCCCCCCCCCCCCCCATGTAATGAAATCTAGAACATCCCAAATGTTATGCAGAACACACACACACACAAACACACACACCCTCCCCCTGAATTGCAGAGTGGGATCTGCTTGCACCTGTATACGTGTATACAGTCTGTTTCACATTTGTTTATCTGGCTGGTTAAAAAGATCTAGTGCACAGCCACGAGTCTCGTTTTTAGAGGCAGTTGTTCTCCAGATAAAGAGTAAACAGAGTGAGTGATAAACCCAAACTTTGTACAAACACAGATCCAGGGTCCAGTATGCTGTGTTCCGAGATTTAAGGGCTTGGTCTTCACTTGTACACGTCTTGTCTTTCACACTGTATGTTTTCTCTTTAATTACACTGAGTACAATATGTCTTCTATTGTGTTGCAGTGATATAATTAAGAATGGAATTAACAGGTGAAGATGGAATTAACAGGTGAAGATGGAATCAGAGATTGCTATTGTCGAAATGTCATGTCATTATTTTGACATCATCAGATTGATAATGAAGCCACAGAATGACGCTGTTTCCTTGGTTTTATGTTAAATATTAATAACATTATAGTGACTTTTTAATTATACAGCTATAATTAGCTGATATTACCCAGTCAGTAACAAGCTTACAAATGCATATATAACCGGGGTGCCAACATGTGCAAATTACACTCAGATGGTAAAATATCAACATTTGGTCAACGATCATTTAATTGTTTTGTAATTGTACACCCGGTGACACTTTATTAAAAAAGAGATGGAATATAACCAGCTGTTGCCTAGTAATCAGATTATAAAATTTACAATAGTCAGAACCTCTCGTTGCAGAAAAGAAATGTTCCGAATTAGGTGTGCGGATCGAATTTACCACAGATAACTGCAATGTACATGTATTGTTTTATTTACAAAAACAAAACTGTAAACGTTAACTAGCAGTTTGCAAACCACACACCCTCCTGTTCACAGATGGACAAAACAGTTGCGAAGAAAGTAACATTCAAATTTCAAATCAGCAAACAAATATCGAGAAGATTGCGAAGTCTTTGTTGAAGACGACTTTATAAAAAAGTCTTTCTTATTTCATTGTTCTTCGTAGATGATCAAATCGGCGGCACATCATGTATTATCCATGAATTTTATAAAACTTTTATTGGCTTATAATAAAAATAAATCATTGCCAATTTGTATGTCCTCCATGTCCCATAAAGATGTTTTTAATTTGCCATTGTGCCCCTAGTGTGTTCTTAAAACTGTTGTGGTGCCCTCCTCATCCCATGCCCCTCTGACAATGTAATTCAAACCCTGTACTTGTACGTATTATGTAGCCTTAAGTTTATGTGTAAGCCATTTTATTTTACAATATGTTGAAACACCATTCCTCTGTCTATTAGTATTAGAAAAGTTTTATCTACAGGGAGAGCACCCTGGCCTTCACTCTCCACCCAACATCCCTGTTTCGATGCCATATTTAACATTGTTTGTAGCAGCTCCTGTTTATTTATGTGCCCCCCCCCCCCCCCCCCTCCCCAGAAATCACGATATACATAGGCAGTGTTTCTGTCAGAAAGAAATGTTTGGGTATGGTGCTATGGAATTGAATGCAACCACAGTCAACAGTGGGTATGGGAGGCCTTCCCCAGAAAGAAAATAGGTTTAGTTTAGGATTAAGGTTAAGAAAATTAAACATTAATGATAAGAGTAATTAATTTTGTCAAAAGTTTAACGTTTTAAAAACAATCTGCCAAAGAGTCTGCCTATGGCCCCATACCCGTTTTACCCTCTGGCAGAAACCCTGATAGGCAAAAATTCTGACAGACGGACAGAAAAAATGTAATGCACTTCTCTTACTATGCATGTCTAGCTGTACCATGTTTTAATTGTACCCGTGTACTGTGTTGTTTAATGAACGTGTGTGATATTTCCTCCAGGTTTCGTGCATTCCGCGTACACGTTTGGGATTGAGAGTCACATCAGCCAATCAAACATCAATGGTGCCCTCGTCCCACCGGCCGCGCTGCTCAGCATCATTCAGAAAGGTTTACAGTACACAGAGGCGGAAATCAGCATCGGAGAGGTCAGTCACCGATTCATGCTTATATACATACATGTACAGTGCAACCTTTAGAAAGAGACACAACACAGATTGTCAAAGTTATCATAGTGCTACAAAATTGGAAAACCATCGTTGGCTATATGACCTCACTGTGGTGTGTGCTGTAGTGACGTCATAGCCTACGATGGGTTTACGATTTCATAGCACTGAGATTGCTTTGAAAATCGCTAGCCAAGTTAGGTACAAGTGTCTTTTTGAATGATAGACAAGAGTCACATCAGTAGTTTGTAATTACTGTCTGACTGTTGAGACCAGTGTACACTTTTAAAAAAATCTTTTACACACACACACACAACAATTAGTGATTTAAAAAAAAAAAATGAATATTAAGTGCTTTAAAAATTTGGCTTAGCCAATTTCTGTTGTAAAATTTTAAGAAACAATATAGCTGGGGCCAGACAAAATGCCCTTTTTAGTTTAAAATGTATGTTTTGAGAACACCCCAATATCATTGTTCTTTTTTCTTTCTTCCCCATTTTAAGACAGATGTAAGAAGCCGTTATTGAATTAATTACTACACTAATAAGTTGTTTATTAATAAAATATTGCTCACATGCTGAAGCTGCAGTAATGCCGGTTTGTTAAACAGTTTTTTACTCCCTCAAAAATAGACCATGACTGTGTATACTGGAATTCCCTCAAAGCCAGACATGTTTCTTCCCTCAAAGCCAGACATTTTTGACAGTCCCTTTTGAAATATTAGTACAGAACATAACCTAGAGCTGTAAAGAGGATAATCCTTAAAACCCGATTGTTAACTGGTTGTCTGGTTCAGAGTGGTTTCACTGTAGTTAAGTATATTCACTGATCTATACCTGTGTGAGATAGAAATGTGCACCCCCCCCCCCCCCCCCCCCCCCCCCCAATCACCCCTTCTCTGAAGTTCAGAGTACCATGGAAATCTCTACATAATGCATGTTAGTCACTTAGTGTACTTTGGAATGCTGTAGGTGTGTCTTGTTTTGGACACCCCTAAGATGAAATCCCATAATATCTGGATTAAATAATTTTTATGATTCTGTTGAAGTGAACAACAAAAATAGAATGAAATTGAATGCACTGACCTTACAGTTATAGCTAGGTCTGCGAGTATGTGTCGTACTATGCCATTAACCACAATTATTTTGAATTACATATTGATTAACTTCAGCACATGTTGTTATTTATGTAGCTTACTAAAATTATCTGCATCAGGAACTTAAGTTCTTCGATTTGAATTCATGTACTTAAATACAGCATTCAGTTTGATTTCATTTTATGAATGAATTCATGTATATTGTGTATTTAAAATAAAATTTTGCACAATTAAGCCAGTAGATGTACAGTATATAAATTAAACATTTATATCTATCCTGTGTAATTAACTATTATTATACACCCGTTGGTGAGAACACCATACATTATTTTTGATAACACATGGGTTGTTAACACACGTGTGTTAACAATTTCAAGGCATATGACTGGCTGCTCCTAGGTGATGACCAGGCACCAGTGTCATGCAGCCAATGAAAAACAACACGGTGGAAATAGATTACACTGTGACGTATATTTAACCAGACAATCATGTGTCTGTGACGAGTAAGTTAGCTACAAGTGCAATGGCTGTATATAACTTTTAGTCAAAAAAGATGTTAAAATTAGCTAAAAACCTTGTTTTTGAGGATATGTAAGAACTCATTGTTTAAAAACGTATCAAACTCGCGTTCGCTTGTTAGATACATTTTGAAACAACTCATTGTAAGATAAATGGTATATAATGGTCACCCATGTATTATTCTCTATTTACTGTAGAAAAGTATATTTGTTTGTGTCATTTTGGTTAATTTTTCTATTTTCAAAAAAAAAAAAAAAAAAAAAAAATTGTGTCCATTGAGATGATCACTACAGATGTAGCCCATGCCTTAATTTCAGTGATTAAAGATTTACGGTGTGTGAGAAATAGTTATGCCAAAATTTAACATTTAAACAGAAACAGTTGTCACCATGCTAGAGTTGAGAACACAATTGTGTAAAACTGGAATTTGATTAATTCCTACTCTCATAACCCATTGCCATTGCTCAGACAAATATATCACAGTGCAACCCGTGTCATTGCCCACAGCAATCAGCTATGCTGTAGAGATTGCCATTTACATTTTCTTAATTACAGGGGTAGAAGTGACTGCTTTTGGCTAAGTTGTATCATATGCCACAGTTACATGAACATACATCTTCGAAGTACCATAACGAAAATAAACTAAACAAGCAAGTCATAAGCTGGTAGTTGTGAATACTTGGAACATAAAAACCCATTTTAGTTATGAAATGAATGACATGTTTATCATTTGAATGTAGGCAAAGTTACAAAGAGAACATGTTTTTAATGCAAGGTGCACATGTATGCGTGTAGTAAAGTGAATACATCTTTTTCAACTTTATGTGTTGTTGTTCCAATGATCGATTATACTCTAACATTTATCAGTTTGACTCTACTGATGTAATGGTCGATTATACTCTAACATTTATCGGTTTGACTCTACTGACGTAATGATCGATTATACTCTAACATTTATCAGTTTGACTCTACTGACGTAATGATCGATTATACTTCAACATTTATCGGTTTGACTCTACTGATGTAATGATTGATTATACTTCAACATTTATCAGTTTGACTCTACTGACGTAATGATCGATTATACTTCAACATTTATCGGTTTGACTCTACTGACGTAATGATCGATTATACTTCAACATTTATCGGTTTGACTCTACTGATGTGATGATCGATTATACTCTTTAACATTTATCAGTTTGACTCTACTGACGTAATGATTGATTATACTCTTTAACATTTATCAGTTTGACTCTACTGACGTAATGATCGATTATACTCTTAACATTTATCAGTTTGACTCTACTGATGTAATGATCGATTATACTCTTAACATTTATCAGTTTGACTCTACTGACGTAATGATCGATTATACTCTTAACATTTATCAGTTTGACTCTACTGACGTAATGATCGATTATACTCTAACATTTATCGGTTTAACTCTACTGATGTGATGCTTGATTATACTCTAACATTTATCGGTTTAACTACTGATGTGATGATCGTGTGATGCTTGATTATACTCTAACATTTATCGGTTTAACTCTACTGATGTGATGCTTGATTATGCTCTAACATTTATCGGTTTAACTCTACTGATGTGATGATTGATTATAAAAATCCAGAATCGATTGTGTGGCAAAATGTTAACAGTAATTGTTGCTCCAGTTTAGATGATAGAATTGATGTAACTATTTTAGGATTGGTGTTTGTGTCTATGTTTACATATAATGAAAACAGATATTAAATAGTTGTTAATGGTAAAATTTGATTAGTGATTTGTAGGGGCCACGCCAGTGAGCACTACATTAAGGAATTTTGTTGCATGGTGCTTATAATTCAAATCCTTCTGTGTTCACATAAGTTTAACTGACTGAGTAATCATAAGTTGATTAGTTTGCATAATGCCCGTAACAGGTAGATAATGGGTTGCTAAGTTTCACTGGTAGACGTCAGTAGTTGAAATCAGTTTGAAACAATTAGCATCCAAGTGTTTTGACCACCCACAGTTAAAAAATAAATAATGTTTTGTTTAATTTTTCAGAAAATTATTCTGCTGAAATAAATATTCTAATGCATGGGTGCCTTTCATTAAAATTTAACAAAATAAATAAATATAAAATTAAATAAAAAACGTATGGGTGTATATAGTTGCGTTTACCAGCCTCGGTATGTAGAATCTCTCTCTCTCGCTCTCTCTCTCTCTTTCTCTCTCTCTCTCTCTCTCTCTCTCTCTCTCTCTCTCTCTCTCTCTATCTTCCTCTCTCTCGCTCTCTCGCTCTGTCTTCCTCCCTCTCTATCTTCCTCCCTCTCTCTCTCTCTCTCTCTCTCTCTCTCTCTCTCTCTCTCTCTCTCTATCTCTCTCTCTCTCTCTCTCTCTCTCTCTCTCTCTCTCAACCACCCACCCACCCACCTCCTTTTTTTTCTCTTTCCTTTTTTTCTTTCTCCCCCCCCCCCCCCCTCCACCCACATATTTTTTTTAATAAAGAACTTGAAAAGTATATTTAAAGATAGGAATTTATTTTATTTTGTGCAGTTGGCATTGTGAAATATTGCCTTTACCACTCCCTGTAGGATTGTTTCTGGAACAGTCCTAATCAATAATGGAAGAAGGAAAAAAAAAAAGTGTCAAAAATAATTAACCAGCCTGCCTTCAACTTGAAGAAGCGATTGTCCCTGTTATTTGAAACAGACACTAACAGCCTGAGGATCAGTATTGCATCGACAGTGAACACAAACTTGGAAATAGACTATACAATGTGCAGGCTTTTGTAAGAGATAATCTTCTGCCTGGTTTATAGAAACAAACCATAGTGGTAGATTTTTCCTTGTGTGGCAAATATAGAACAGACTATAAGGATGTTAGGCCATTACACTTATCAATCGATTGATGCAGAAAGAGGGAGATACATATATTTTGTTTACTTGCATCCATAGAACAAACTTGATTTAGCAGAAACAATTATATCTGCTATTGATTTTTGTATTATTTTCTTTCTCAGAATTGATTACATGTTATAGCTTGTCTTTTTTCCAATGAAAGTTTGTCAGTAAGTTCGAAATAGACTTTAGATTAGACATTGAGGATTTGTTTTTGTGAGTGTTTTTTGCATGCTGGAAATGTGGAAAGTGTATTGTATTTGCACACCCAGCTGGCTGTAATTGGTGGATAAAGCAGCTGAAATGGGTGAAAGGTTCACAATGAACAATCTGCACAGTCAGGTCACAGGTAGTCAGGTAGTCGGGTAGTTCTTTAGCTCAGTCTTTCTTCTACTTTAGGCATAATGTGATGTATCACCCATCCAAACAATGCTAGTCTTTTAAACTTAACAGTGTATGCTGAAGTACACAGGAATGTCCCCAGAGGGCATAAGTAAAAGAGTGGGTACGGGTGGGGTGTGTGTGTGAAGAAAAATACCCCCCCCCCCAAAAAAAAAGAAGAAAAAAAAGAAGTCCTTTTAGTTTAAAAATGCCCTTTTTGTCTACTGTAATAGGAGAAAACATTATTATTCCCGATTATTTATTTATAGCTTTTGTAGAAATGTTGGGAGGACAGGATCTAGGTCAGTGGGTAGGTTGCTCGCTTGGTGGACCATTCTTATTCTCCACATATCACCTCCACAGTATCCCTCAAAACTACGGGGGGGGGGGGGGGGGGGGTACTGCTGTTAGAATTAAAACTTAGATTTTGGTTATTTTATTTCGTTAAACTTCAACTAACTGATTTGCCAGTTCTGCTTTAGCAATGTTCTATTATGTTCTGATATGGCTAAATAATAAAAATACAAGGAACTATTTACTCTTGAACAAGGTCATAACAGTGACTGGAAACATACTACTTATAAATTTGTTTACAAAATTATAAACGCAATGATACCTGTACATGTAAAGAAATAGAGCTCCCCTCCAACCTCCACCCCCACCCCCCACTCCCACCCCCTTAAATACTTAAAGTTAATAAACCTGAACAGACAGGACATTGTAACACCGACAACAGGCATTATCACTGTGGCAACAGAGGCTCAGCTAGTATTCTACATGAATATTCATTGACATAATATGAAAGTGTGTCTCTGGTACAATGAACCAATAGGTGAAATACGGAGCAGTTTCTTTCTCACGTTCCTCAATCATATAGAGACAGTTCTGTGTACAGTTTTCCTTTATGTGCATGACACACATTGCCAGCATTCAGCTAGCATTTCAGAGCGTAACTTAACTTGTATACACGTATAGAAAAATGTGAACTACAATGTTACTTCAGCATTACATGTATGTGAACTACGTGTATTTGTACATGTGAACTATCTACACAAGCCTTCAATACGTGTTCTGTAAGCCCACTACTATTAACATATACACACACATGTATATCCTTGGGGAGGGGAGGGTGTGTCACCTGTACCTTTCCCTCATTATTATAAAGCAGAGATTTTGGCCTTTTTTATTCGGATTCACCTTGGTCTTGAGTGTAATATAAATGTGTCACATAACAGTTTGCAAATCCTAAAATATTAAGAATCCTTTTAAAAAACAACACATATTTTTGTTTATACAGATCTATGTTCCATCTATACACAGATTTAAGTCAATTTTCCTCCAAATGATTTACTTCCTTGATGGGCCCTTGATGGGCTCAGTCTCTCTCTCTCTCTCTCCCCCCCTCCCCCCCCCCCCTCGTAGCAATCTGATAAGTAGCCTATAACTGGTACGCATACATCAAATACTGTGACATGTACTATCCTGTTTGTACAAAAGTGCATATAAAAGATCCCTTGATGGGCTCAGTCTCTCCCCCCCCCCCACCCCCACCGTAGCAATCTGATGAGTAGCCTATAACGTACACATACATCAAATACTGTGACATGTACTATCCTGTTTGTACAAAAGTGCATATAAAAGATCCCTTGATGGGCTCAGTCTCCCCCCCCCCCCCCCCCCCCCCCCCTCGTAGCAATCTGATAAGTAGCCTATCAAACTGGTACACATAAATCAAATACTGTGACATGTACCCCCCCCCCCCTGTTTGTACAAAAGTGCATATAAAAGATACCTTGATGGGCTCAGTCTCTCTCTCTCAGTCTCTCTCTCCCCCCCCCCCCCCCCACCGTAGTAATCTGATAAGTAGCCTATAACTGGTACACATACATCAAATACTGTGACATGTACTATCCTGTTTGTACAAAAGTGCATATAAAAGATCTCTTGATGGGCTCAGTCTCTCTCTCCTCCCCCCCCCCCCCCCCCCCCCACCGTAGTAATCTGATAAGTAGCCTATAACTGGTACACATACATCAAATACTGTGACATGTACTATCCTGTTTGTACAAAAGTGCATATAAAAGATCCCTTGATGGGCTCAGTCTCTCTCTCTCTCCCCCCCCCCCCCCCCCCCCCCCCCCCACCGTAGTAATCTGATAAGTAGCCTATAACTGGTACACATACATCAAATACTGTGACATGTACTATCCTGTTTGTACAAAAGTGCATATAAAAGATCCCTTGATGGGCTCAGTCTCTCTCTCTCTCCCCCCCCCCCCCCCCCCCCCACCTGTCTGATAAGTAGCCTATAACTGGTACACATACATCAAATACTGTGACATGTACTATCCTGTTTGTACAAAAGTGCATATAAAAGATCCCTTGATGGGCTCAGTAATCTGATAAGTAGCCTATCTGGTACACATACATCAAATACTGTGACATGTACCCCCCACCCCCCCCCCAAAGTGCATATAAAAGATCCCTTGATGGGCTCAGTCCCCCCCCCCCCCCCCCCCCCCTCGTAGCAATCTGTCTGATAAGTAGCCTATAACTGGTACACATACATCAAATACTGTGACATGTACTATCCTGTTTGTACAAAAGTGCATATAAAAGATCTCTTGATGTTTTTTTTGTTGGTAGTAATAGAAGTAGTAGCCTATTTGGTGGCAGTGAGTTTCCTCTGTACTGTGTGGATCAAGTTTCAGTGTAATACTTCTGTTTGACAGCAAGTAACTATCGTTTTAAATATGCTGAGTTGTCATTAAACAAAACGCTGCTTTCATTTCCTGTAGACCAAGTTTCAAACTAACCATGATACAAAGCCTGTAATTAAGAAAATGTACTAGCAAGAAGACAAAACAACAACATACCATTGAAAAACCAGTAATAAACATGTAGTCCGAGTAAAACACGTGCCATGGAGAATTAAACATTTCACCACAATCTCCACGGCATTGCCGATTGTTGTGGACAGTTGAAGGGTTTATAATATTAAGACAGAAAATAGCCATAATTTGAAATGGGCTGAGGTCTGATTAAAGGGACGGATCCTAGTTTTTAAACACTAAAGCATATTTTTTATCTAGACCCTAGTTTCAACCCGTAAAAATGGACACTAAGTTTGGTTAACTTACAAACCTGTAACAAATTTGGATACAACAGAGTGAAACACGAGTCTGTGACGTTGAAATACCCTTAAAAATAGACTAAAACGCCACTCCATACCCGTTACTTCTCAGACGCATGTGCGTTTTTAAAAATATGAAAAATGCATTTTTTGGTATTAGGAATACGTGGATGACCCGAAACACTTGAGATGTATGGAAATGGATAGCCTAAACAATCAGATACAAGTAATGTTTGATTTCAGTGCCCATAAAGGGCTATAATAGTAAATAATATGCTGTAGTGTTTACAAACTAGAGTCTGTCACTTTAAACTAGCATGAATGGCTAACCAGTTAAGATGGCTTCGTTGTTGTTTCCAGGATGGCTCTGAGAGGGTGCTAGAGTCCCTCACTCTTATTGATGCCATCATGCCCGACGTTGTGGAACTGCGGAAGCAGGCGGCTGCCAAGGCCCACCCCAGCATCAAGACGGAGAACGCCAACACGAACGGGGAGGATGCAGCCCACACAGTTCGTAAGTAGACACACGGTTTTTGCAGGGTTCAAAACTTGCCAAAAAATATGGTGGCCCAAAAATAATAATGCATGTTGGTAGATTATGGTACGCGAACCACGTGTAAGATTTTAGTGTGGAATACAAATATTAATAATAATAGTGCCTCATATGTTATAGCTCTAAAGAAGATAATATTATCAAACAGGACAATTGGTGGCATTTGGCGACCTGGCCACAGGCGGTTTCGAACCCTGGTTTTGGCTTTAAACTGGCAGGATATAGATCAGTGACTAGAGTGCTCGCCTGAGCTGCTTGCATTTTACGATCACCTCAGCAGACACATTCTCTGATATTTGTTTTTTCTCCCTTCCCAATGGCTATGGCATGTGCTGTCCTGTCTGTGGAAAAGTGCATATAAAAGATCCCTAAAATACTCCAAAATCCCTTTTTAAAGCTTTTTTAAGTCCATAATTTTCATTAAAATTCACCTGATGCGTTCGGTTTGAAATGTCATTTAGCGGTATTAAATACACGATAAACTACCTCCAGTCTGACGTCAGATGATGTTTATCTCCTAATTTTCGATTATCAAAGTTTGAAACTTTACACTTGTAGATTTATATTGGTCAGCCTGAGCCCAACTGTGGGTCATATTTGCCCTTGAAAACTTGTTTAACCTTGTCAAAATTAGGAGTAAAAGAAAAAAAGTTGATGTTTTGGCGCATATTGCCAAAACTATGTCTTGATGGAAACACCCTGTGTGTTGTGATTTGATACACTACTGTGTTGCTTTGTTCAGCCTATTTACTCTCAACATTCCAAGTCAAGCAGAAAAAACAAATCCAGTATTTTTCTAAAAATACTAGCTAGCAGTCCCTCATTTGTGAAATAGACTTTAACACCGGTGAATGGATTGCATCAGATTGTGGTGTGGTTATTTTAAGTCCCACACATTTCTCTGGGGTCCAGGATGGGTATATAATATTATGGCTTTATTACATTATTAAATTGTTTATTGTTACACAACGTATATATTGTTTAATTATATTCTGGTTAATTATTTACAACTGGTAAAAGATTCATATAACCTCATAATCTTTGATCGAGGCGCTTTTCACCCTTATTCCCTTCAGCCGATGTTTATTATTAAATTGAAAGCTTGGACGGAATACACAGATTTGTTTGGCGGTGTGCCCACACCACAGCACGCCAGTCTATTGAATGTGGTGTATGGCTGGCGGTAGGCAGACCCACTTGCCGCGTAAGTAGGCTAGTCACGTGTGTGTGTGGCTAGATCCAGCGCTGAGTCATACTGCTTGCGAGACTACCGCTCGTTCTCTGGGCCAGGCAGTGCGCGTAATCCTATTGATCACGTGATTTATTGATTACCACCGGCAGTCCCCGGCCGATCTGCACAGCTGAGCCGAGTGCTGAACCAAGTCTTCACACGAGTTCAGTGTAGCAGCTGTTGGCGCGATGTTACATGCCCTATCACTTCCAATCTAGTTTTCACATCATGAAAATAGGTAAATGCGAATGCTGATGTGATACACCGGCTTACGGCTGGCCTTCACCTTAGAGGGGTGAAGGGCACAGTGTATTTATGTTTTGCTGTTGGGTATGGAAGCTATTATTGCCCAGGGGAATGTAATGCTTGGCAGTGGGATGGTAAACATACGCAGACTGGTTGGGAGTGGTCCAAGTTTGAACAGAGGGAGGCGGCTGCACACAGCCATTGTTTGGAGAGGGAGGGGTAGTGGCTTTGCATGTTGGTGCCGGGCTAGGAAAATGGGGAAGCAATAACACAGTAAAGTTTTGCTGTTAAAGAAAAAAAGAAAGGAAAAGAAAAAAATCAGTTTGTTAGAGAAATGAGAAGATTAGAAGCTGCCTGATAGGTGGCAATAATTCTAGGAAAGTGGCTAAAAGCAGAAACCCAATCTTTCCAAAGTTTTCAAAAGATTTTATATTTAATTAAGAAAACCAAATTTTATGTAAAAAAAATTACTTTTAATTTATGATACAATGTAAACACACATGTATTACAGTGAAAGCCCTTTAAATGGGGCAACCACATTAGCAACTAAATAATCCAGTGTAAAGGGGTGTACGGGTTAGATAGGTTCGGTACGGACCAGGGACAGTTAAAAAGGAAAAGAAAAACATCCAGTTTTGAGAATATTGTGGTTACACAGGGTTCAGTTTAGAGGGCTCTCAGTTTATAAATCTAATATACGGTGCAGACACGTAGGTATTTCATAGAAAAAGTGGACCTTCAGTACCAGAAATCTTTTTCTGTAATAAAAAGTGGACCTAATGTGCTACTTTTAAATTAAGTTCGGAAACCGGCGTGCATTTATTCATTAACGATTAATTACCTATGTAGTGTACATGTACATGTTCTGTAATAATCAGGGCTCACCCTGTCCATTGCCGAGTTAGCCATTTGTTCATTAATGATTAATTACCTATGTAGTATACATGTACATGTTCTGTAATAATCAGGGCTCACCCTGTCCTGTGCCGAGTTAGCCATTTGTTCATTAATGATTAATTACCTGTGTAGTGTATGTTTACATGTTCTGTAATAATCAGGGCTCACCCTGTCCAGTGCCGAGTTAGCCATTTGTTCATTAATGATTAATTACCTGTGTAGTGTACGTTTACATGTTCTGTAATAATCAGGGCTCACCCTGTCCAGTGCCGAGTTAGCCATTTGTTCATTAATGATTAATTACCTGTGTAGTGTACGTTTACATGTTCTGTAATAATCAGGGCTCACCCTGTCCAGTGCCGAGTTAGCCATTTGTTCATTAATGATTAATTACCTGTGTAGTGTACGTTTACATGTTCTGTAATAATCAGGGCTCACCCTGTCCAGTGCCGAGTTAGCCATTTGTTCATTAATGATTAATTACCTGTGTAGTGTACGTTTACATGTTCTGTAATAATCGGGGCTCACCCTGTCCAGTGCCGAGTTAGCCATTTGTTCATTAATGATTAATTACCTATGTAGTGTACATGTACATGTTCTGTAATAATCAGGGCTCACCCTGTCCAGTGCTGAGTTAGCCATAAATTTGTTCATTTTCATACAAAGTGGCTAAAGAATTTAATCTTTGGCTAACAAAATGTTCTTTAAATTATCAAATATTAAATAATTTTGATGAAAATACTCTATATCTGAAAATTGGCTTCAACAAAATTTGTTCCAGTGTCAGCCCTGAATAATAATCATATATATGAGTGTTATAAAACAAAGTTAAAAGACGTAAACACTTTAATAGCACCATTTTGAAGGAACTGTCGTCACAAGTGAGACACACCCTGTGACATTTACAATATTACATTGTTTATCGGCTGTTTGTCAAACGCCACTACCTGGAATACATAAATCAATATGCACGTCTATATGAAGGAAGGTGGCCGTATTACATGCACATTTACCAGACAAATATGGGAAATGTGTCATACTAAAACCTAGGATCATGCTTAGAAAGTTCTACAAATATGTACTACATTGTGTATCTGGCAACCATACACAATGGAGTTACACAATATGTAGGTCATATGCAAATGATGTTTACTTCTGTTGGCTTTATTCAAAGGATTGTCATTTCCCTTTAAAGCACCATGGTAGCTCAGTGTACTTGATAACAATGCAGTCTTGGCATTGTATTTCTTTAAATCCTGTTTAAGAGATGATTTAGAGGAAAGTAGATTTTATGTAAATAGCCATTTTATTTTTAGCTGGCAGCTGACAAAATTGCCAGCTAATAGGCTGATAAAAATATTTGCTCGTTTCCTATGATATATTTTGAAAAGTAATAGGGTAGGTGCGGTCTTTATGGTTTGGCTGACACAAGCAGCTGCTTTCGCTTGAGTAGGCTTGCACCAAGTGATATTCGTAGAGGGGATGATTTTCCGCAATCACGGAAAAACGGATGGAATCGCGGAATTTGGTAACTGAAATGGAATTCGCAATTTTTTTTTTAAAATAACCTTCAAAAGGTGTATTTCTGGTTCAAGCACCATGATAAATATTTTTGGTAGTTGTAAGATTCAATATTGATAATATACGCATAGTATTTTTGTATGCGAACTTTCATGGAGTGCACAGTATGCCTAAACACTTTCAGAACTGTTCATTCTCGGAAGTTACGCTTAATTGCCGTAAGCTTGCCACAAAGCAGGTGACTGTTTACCCGTGTCACTTTACACAGTGAAATTTAACTTGAAATATAAAAATAAACATGTACTGATACAATTTTAGAATGTTGATTATATAATAAGATTTCTAGTACATTCAATTTCGATATTTTTCAATAATACTTACTATGATTCGTAAGCATAACCAATTTACACAATGCTTTCGTTGGAAAACGTAATTTCGTAATCTGTACGGAAGCATTTCACATTATAGTCTGTCCCAAAGGGAACGCCTTTTTTCATGCTACGGAATTTACTACAAGTTATTTATTTCTGAACCGACTGTTTTCTAAATTGCACACAAAAATAGCATTTTACTTTTCTTCTCACCGGTTTATTATAGTAGCACATGTAGCATGTGCTACGCTTCAGGGGGTCCCGCGGTGAGGCATTGTGTACACTTTCCCCCGGGTAATTTTCCCCCTCTCCCTGAGGGGTTTGCAAAATATGTATCTTGGTGAATTGGGCCCCACTGTTATTTGTGCTACAGGCCCTGCGGATCCTTAAACCGGCTCTGAATATACAATTCTAGGCATTTTTTTTTTTTTTTTAACATTTATAAAATAATGTGGAAACTTTAAACGATTGACAGGACAGTGCTTAGTTTTGGTTCACTATCACTGCCCTATATCCAGCTTGACCCGACCTCGTTCGAATATGTAATTTGTGCACACGGCGTGCTAGTTAGGTTACAGAGAAACATACATGTGTAATCGAGCGAGTAGGCTACTAGTAATTCTTAATCAGACTGGAACAAATAAAATGTTATCATGTATTTATTTATTTATATATATTTTTTGGCAACTAATGTAAGATAACAAACAATGCATTACCAAAATTCTTGTTCATATTTTCGTGAAAATAGCGGGGTTTGTCAACGGTGTGTTTTGTTTATAAATGAAACTTACCCATAATCCATTAGATGAAATGAAACTGAAAGCCACACAATCAACAATTATTTATTGTTTGAATTTAAGAGAGAATGGATCTCTTTATTATTATTATTAAATACAAACAATAATTAACCGCAATTAAGTTTGTGGCTTTGTTTTAACTGCGGCTTATTTAAAGGTGCAGTTTATACACCAGTGCGTGTAATAGTAGCAAGTAAACATTACGTAACTTCTTTTTTTTTAAAGTTTGTTTCAACAAAAATGTTTACAGGTATTTAAAAAAATAGCAATAGCAAACCAGCTCAGAGCTGGAACAATAAAACAAATGTATATAATTTATAACAATAAAACATGACACTAATTGAACACAATAAACGGAAAAAAAACGGAATTTGCAAAAATGTGAAATGAAATGTGGTAAAATCTGAAACGGAAAATTATCCCCTCTATACTCGCATGAGTGAAAAACTGCTGGCCTTGTCACGTATCGATATACATAGAGGATTCGTCACGAGTATTTTTTAATATGGAAAATATCAACCGAGTCTATGTTAATCGGTATTTGTCGAGGCTCTACCGAGACAAATACCGATTAACTAGACGAGGTTGATATTTTACATATTAAAAAACACAAGTAGCAAATTCTATTTATCCTATAACACTTCTAAAATAACATTATAATTACTTTTTTAGTAAATCACAGTACTAAAGTCGCCACCATCAATAATATGACGTCATCACGATTAGCACAGATTAGTTTAACGTCACACATTTTAAACAAATCTTTGAAAACGTTATGCTCAGGTACACGGGTCTTATTGGCTTGTAAGCAAATGACCCATTCACAGCAACAAATTACCTAGAGACCTTGCAGATTTGCATACCATTATTAACCGGGTTAATAAAGTAAACTATCACATGGGTTTATGACATGGATATCATGGGTAAGTTATAGGATAATTTAAGATAGGTAAATCTAGAAACACATCACATGTTTGTTCAATTCCATTTGGACATTAAAAGCAATTTGTTTTTCATCCATAATTTTAGGAGAGCAGTTTATTGCTAACCATCGACTTTGAAACCATAAGCACTTGTAGCATTTTATTTTGAAACAATATGTTATGTTATTTTGACATTTTATTTCTAGCGGTCTTCATACACATTTATCTCTAGCGGTCTTCATACACATTTATCTCTAGCGGTCTTCATACACATTTATCTCTAGCGGTCTTCATACACATTTTATCTCTAGCGGTCTTCATACACATTTATCTCTAGCGGTCTTCATACACATTTATCTCTAGCGGTCTTCATACACATTTATCTCTAGCGGTCTTCATACACATTTAACTCTAGCGGTCTTCATACACATTTATCTCTAGCGGTCTTCATACACATTTATCTCTAGCGGTCTTCATACACATTTATCTCTAGCGGTCTTCATACACATTTAACTCTAGCGGTCTTCATACACATTTATCTCTAGCGGTCTTCATACACATTTAACTCTAGCGGTCTTCATACACATTTATCTCTAGCGGTCTTCATACACATTTAACTCTAGCGGTCTTCATACACATTTAACTCTAGCGGTCTTCATACACATTTATCTCTAGCGGTCTTCATACACATTTATCTCTAGCGGTCTTCATACACATTTAACTCTAGCGGTCTTCATACACATTTATCTCTAGCGGTCTTCATACACATTTATCTCTAGCGGTCTTCATACACATTTATCTCTAGCGGTCTTCATACACATTTATCTCTAGCGGTCTTCATACACATTT
This sequence comes from Gigantopelta aegis, assembly GCF_016097555.1. NCBI lineage: Eukaryota > Metazoa > Mollusca > Gastropoda > Neomphalida > Peltospiridae > Gigantopelta > Gigantopelta aegis. The sequence goes on from NC_054699.1 coordinate 740,651, forward strand.
AACTCTAGCGGTCTTCATACACATTTATCTCTAGCGGTCTTCATACACATTTAACTCTAGCGGTCTTCATACACATTTATCTCTAGCGGTCTTCATACACATTTAACTCTAGCGGTCTTCATACACATTTAACTCTAGCGGTCTTCATACACATTTATCTCTAGCGGTCTTCATACACATTTATCTCTAGCGGTCTTCATACACATTTATACTTCTGAAGTTCATCACAATAACACTAAGATGGCTTTCATGATAATTGTTTGTGTATTATTATTAAAAATTTTAATGAGCAGATAAAATGTTTCTTAAAGGAAACATGACACGAGACCATATTATAGCTCATTTTAAAAGCAAAATGATATATAAATAATATACAAATAACTTTATAACAATAAAATACGTGTAGTTAACTTAAAATGAAGAAATTATGCTAATCAGTATCAAAGTACGATTTATGCATATTTATTCGTGAGCGTTCGAAAAAAAAGGGAAGTGACGTCAGAGCCGCTGTACTCTTCCATTGTTGTTAACTGTTTATATATGGAGTAAGGGGCTTACGATCTTTTCAGTCCAACAGTGCCGTACTGCGCAGCCTTTGGGTGTAAAAATAAACAGTTTAAATGATCGGGATTGTCTTTTTATGGTTTTCCAAAGGATTGTATCCGAAGAAAGACGCGTGTATTTTATCGCAAAAGAAAATATTGGACACCAACACCGCAAAGTACTTTGGTGTCAGCCTATTTACAACCCGGAGCCCAAACAGTACTCGGTTGCGAATGCCGAGGTGTACATTGTACATATTTGGCACAAAGATACACCTCAGCATGATTTATTTATATATGTTAAAACAAAAATGTAGACATTTTTATTTAATTATTTTTTTTGAAAAAAAAAAAATTCATGTTAGGGCTGTAGGCCTACATAACAAAATCTGTATTCACCGTCAGAAGAAGGAAACGTCAATAAGTAATTAAATATGGCATATACAAACATGGGATTTGGCATGAGGATACATCTCAGTACGATGTATTTAAATATGTTTTTAATCTTCGGGCGGAATACGTCACAAAAATGTTCCTCATCGCCCGAAGCCCCAAAGCAACACGAAGTTCAATACAAAATAAACCACTACTGTCGGTGTCGAAATAACTATTATTCCACGGGCTGACTTGAGAATCGGAGTGTTGTTTTAGTTAATTGGTCCTTTCTTTCCGTGGCCCGCACATGTGATTCCTGATTGGCAGGTGTATATTGCAGGGTATCGACCAGGTAAGTGATTACCACGGTCTAGACATACGTACAAAATACGTGCCAGTTTTTTTAAGATCACAGGGTATTGTGGCGTAACCTGTCACGACTATAGTACAATGTTAATGGACATTATCAGCCGCCCTGCTTCATTACTGTAAATATGCTTTAAAACCCTTGATTAAGTAGACTTTCCCATCTAAAATTACAAAACTGACCAATTACGTAGTACCAAAGAAAAGAAAATTATTACTTCGGTATCGTGAGTGGTCGTTTTTACTCTTAACGCACCCTACCAATAGGCCTAATAATATGCTACTTTTTTTATGAGAGAAAAATACTATAACCCCATTTCGTTCTATTGATGCAAATAGAAATATATTTAGTTTAAAAGTTGATTATACTCTCAAGTCATTTATGTTGTTTTACAAGTCAGGTTAATGAAAGTGAAGCGCCTTGTCGTAAATTAGAGCGTTTGTTTACACTGTGCATACAGATTTCATTATGTACAGCCCGAACATAAAAAATGCGATATTTTCTAAAAAAAACCAAAAAAAATGTTTGTCCTACATTTATATTTTTAACATATTTAAATACATCATATCGAGGTGTATCTTTATGCTAAATATGAACAGTATACACCTCGGCATTAGCATCCGAGTTTTGGTTTTGTCTCCGGGTTACTTTCGGGCTCTGGGCTGTAAATTGGTCGACCGGTCTGGTCTGGCACCATCGGTTTCTCCACCCTCCGACTCGCTATCCGTTTTTTCTTCAGTATCACTGTTGTAAGTAAATGTGTGTCTTTCTTCATTTACTAACAGCTCATATTGATACGGCAAAACGTTTTGAGAACGAACACTCATTGTTTTGGTAAGCTGTGCAAATCTTAGATTCTTTATGAGTGGTACGGACTAATGCTTTTAAGTGTAAGGCTTCAGATCAAGCGACGCGTCTCTGACGTCACGGACCTCGTGATTGCTCTGCTCATTAAAGATCTGCAATTTCCGCTAAGAGCTCGTATCTGGGGTTTTTTTATGGAGATATTTTAAGTAATTAATTTTTTTAAATTTTTTTTTTTTAGGTGATTCAATTTATAATTAATTGTACATGGTTGGTGCCAAATATGGGTTACGTGAAATGTTTCCTTTAAATCTTAGGGTCAACATGTTAAAATTAGAGTTGCTTGGATAACCAAAAGTTCTCAATAGTTTGTTACGCCTTTTAATGTTGTTAATAAAAGGTATCGGTAAAAGCTGGTTTAGACCCGGTAAAAGCTGGTTTAGACCTGACTATTATAATCATGGTTCACATTTCCTGCTTTAACACATTTAAAAAAAGATAATACTTCAGCATGTTCTAAGTAATATAATCTGGTGACTGACTCATGGTCTACAGACCAGTATTGTATTACATTAGTGGGTGTTGTGTGTGCATGTGTGCGTGCGCGTGTGTGCGTGCCTGCCTGCCTGCCTGCCTGCCTGCCTGCGTGCCTGCCTTCCTGCCTGCCTGCGTGTGTGTGTGTGTGTGTGTGTGTGTGTGACTATCTGTGTGAGTATGTGTGTGTCTGTGTGAATGTGGGGGGGGGGTGCATGTTTAATGACATAACTTGACCCCTATACCATTGTGTGTGGGGGGGGTTGCATGTTTAATGACATAACTTGACCCCTATACCATTGCTTAATGCTCAAATAGGAAGAAAATGTGGCCTACTGTTATTTAAAAAAAAAAAAAACAACAAATACTCCCCCCCCCCCCCCCCCCTAAATAAAACAACAAATAACCCAACAAACAATCCTAATTTATTTTATTTTGACATGTTTTTGAAAACACAATTATTTCTCTCTTTTTTTCTTAAGAAAGAATGTTGCTCCTGGTTAAATTGTGGAAAGAAGTACCTGGTATAAATAAGCCAAATACCCGATGATGAATTGCTGTCAGGTTTTTTCTTTTTTCTTTCTGTTTTCCGTCCATCTGCAACATAAACACTGCAGTGACATAACACTGCCAAGCTGGTGGCAGGCTCTCATAAATATATTTATATCTGCCCTAGATCCAGACACTCATAACATGTTGGTTATGATCACATGACTGTGTTTATTATAGTGTAATTATGATTACATTGGGCAGCTGTCTGGTGGTGTTGACTACATCAAACAGAGCAGATGACGGTGTGACATCTGTTCATGTTGGCCTGTCGGAACTTCTATATATATGATACTCCCACGATGGTGTTTATCTGACATGTAGTTTAAACGATTTAATAACACGGTCTGTTGGTGATAGGGTAGGGAGAGCTAGGGGATTCAGTCACCCCACCCCTTTGTACTCATCTGGTTTTTTAAAACAAATAATAAAACAAAATATATCATATTAGAACTCATGAGTTTAACAGGGCATCATACCTCATTCCTCATGGTTTGCAGACCTTTTATTTATACAAATAATTATTCATATTTATGATACGTGTGTCTCTCCCCCCCCCCCCCCCCCCCCCCCCCCCAGGCTATAGATAACAGCACAGAACGCTGCCAGAAATGACAGGTCAAGTTAACTTTCATTCATTCATTCTTCCTCTGATGACTACAAGTCAGAATGACCAAATGTTTGGCATTCAATAGCCGACGATTGAATGTGCTCTAGTGGTGTCAGTGTGCTCTAGTGGTATTTTTAAACAAACCAAACTTTTCATTGATTGATTGATTGATTCATTGATTCATTGTATTTTGTATTATTTCAGCTAACCACACTGATGGCATGGAGGTAGATGGGAATATTGAAATCCCTACGAGCAAGGCGACAGTTCTACGAGGACATGAGTCAGAAGTTTTTATCTGTGCATGGAATCCAGCCAATGATCTTCTAGCATCAGGGTACACCACTGATAGTCCATATGTGTAAAATACACCAAGTTTAGATAACCATGATATTAGCGCACCATTGTAAAATACACCAAGTATAGATTAAAATACACCAAGTATAGATAACCATGATATTAGTGCACCATTCTGTGAGTGATCAGTTAGTCCATGGCTAGCACCACTTTGTGTTTATGACCAGTTATTCAACGCACACGCACACACGCACGTTCACACACGCACGTACACACACATATCAATGAGTAATTGAATTTTTATGCAACTCTCATAAATCTTTGAGTAATTCAGTTATTCAGCACACACATCCCTAATCAAGAAAGAAAGAAATGTTCTATTTAACAACGCACTCAACACATTTTATTTACGGTTATATGGCATCAGACATATGGTTAAGGACCACACAGGTTTTGAGAGGAAACCCGCTGTCGCCACTTCATGGGCTTCTCTTTCCGATTAGCAGCAAGGAATCTTTTATTTGCGAATCCCCCATTATCCCTGATCAAGTCTCTTATTCAGCACACATACCGGCCTCGGTGGCGTCGTGGCAGGCCATCGGTCTACAGGCTGGTAGGTACTGGGTTCAGATCCCAGTCGAGGCATGGAATTTTTAATCCAGATACTGACTCCAAACCCTGAGTGAGTGCTCCACAAGGCTCAATGGTAAACCACTTGCACTGACCAGTGATCCATAACTGGTTAAAAAAAAGGCCATGGTTTGTGCTATCCTGCCTATGGGAAGTGCAAATAAAAGATCCCTTGCTGCCTGTCGTAGCCTATGTGGCGACAGCCGGTTTTCTCTAAAAAAATCTCTGTGGTCCTTAACCATATGTCTGACGCCATATAACCGTAAATAAAATGTGTTGAGTGCGTCGTTAAATAAAACACTTCTTTCTTTTTTTATTCAGCACACACATCCCTGATCTATTCAGTTATTCAGCACACATATCCCTGATCAATTCAGTTATTCAGTACACACATCCCTGATCTATTCGGTTATTGAGCATACGCATCCCTGATCTATTCAGTACAGACATCCCTGATCTATTCGTTTATTCAGCACATACATCCCTCATCTATTCAGTTATTCAGTACACACAGCCTTGATCAATTCAGTTATTCAGCACACACATCCCTGATCTATTCAGTTATTCAGCACACACATCCCTGATCATTTCAGTTATTCAGTATACACATCCCAGATCAATTCAGTTATTCAGCACACACATCCCTGATCAATTCAGTTATTCAGCACACACATCCCTGACCAATTCAGTTATTCAGCACATGCATCCCTGATTAGTTCAGTTATTCAGCACACACATCCCTGATCTATTCAGTTATTCAGCACACATCCCTGATCTGTTCAGTTATTCAGCACACACATCCCTGATCAGTTCAGTTATTCAGCACACACATCCCTGATCTGTTCACACCGGCCTCGGTGGCGTCGTGGCAGGCCATCGGTCTACAGGCTGGTAGGTACTGGGTTCGGATCCCAGTCGAGGCATGGGATTTTTAATCCAGATACCGACTCCAAACCCCGAGTGAGTGCTCCGCAAGGCTCAATGGGTAGGTGTAAACCACTTGCACCGACCAGTGATCCATAACTGGTTCAACAAAGGCCATGGTTTGTGCTATCCTGCCTGTGGGAAGCGCAAATAAAAGATCCCTTGCTGCCTGTCGTAAAAAGAGTAGCCTATGTGGCGACAGCGGGTTTCCTCTAAAAACAGTGTCAGAATGACCATATGTTTGACGTCCAATAGCCAATGATAAGATAAAAAATCAATGTGCTCTAGCGGCGTCGTTAAATAAAACAAACTTTACTTTTACTTTGATCTGTTCAGTAATTCAGCACACACATCCCTGATCTATTCAGTTATTCAGCACACATCCCTGATCTATTCAGTAATTCAGCACACACATCCCTGATCTATTCAGTTATTCAGCACACACACATCCCTGATCTATTCAGTAATTCAGCAAACACATCCCTGATCTATTCGGTTATTCAGCACACACACACACACACATCCCTGATCTATTCAGTTATTCAGCACACATATACCTGATCTATTCATTTATTCAGGACACATCCCTGATCTATTGTTATTCAGCACACACATCCCTGATCAGTTCAGTAATTCAGCACACATCCTTGATCAGTTCAGTTATTCGGCACACACATCCCTTATCTATTCAGTTATTCAGCACACACATCCCTGATCAATTCAGTTATTCAGCACATGCATCCCTGATTAGTTCAGTTATTCAGCACACACGTCTCTGATCTATTCAGTTATTCAGCACACACATCCCTGATCTATTCAGTAATTCAGCACACACATCCCTGATCTATTCAGTTATTCAGCACACACATCCCTGATCTATTCAGTAATTCAGCACACACATCCCTGATATATTCAGTTATTCAGCAAACACATCCCTGATCAGTTCAGTTATTCAGCACACACATCCCTGATCTATTCAGTTATTCAGCACACACATCCCTGATCTATTCAATTATTCAGCACACAATCCCTGATCTATTGTTATTCAGCACACACATCCCTGATCAGTTCAGTTATTTAGCACACACATTCTTGATCAGTTCAGTTATTCAGCACACACATCCCTTATCTATTCAGTTATTCAGCACAAACATGCCTGATCAATTCAGTTATTCAGCACATGCATCCCTGATCTATTCAGTAATTCAGCACACATCCTTGATCTATTCAATTATTCAGCACACACATCCCTGATCTATTCATTATTCAGCACACAATCCCTGACCTAATCAGTTATTCAGCACATACAGATATCTTTGTCTAACATAATTATTCAACACATGCACAAATGCATTGCTGCACACACGTCTTTAAATTATATTCAATTAGTCCACTGAGCAGTTAGTAATTGCATCATTTATTCCACCCATACATTTCTAGAATTGAATTTCACGGAGAACAAGAGACGGTTGCCACTCAAAATAAACAATATTCTTTCTTGTAATCAAATTTCACATGCAGATTTTGCTTTCTAATTCCATCTTTGAACATAGGAAGAAATTAGTGCCAACTATTTCGACATTAAGACGACCAATTATATTATTAAATTTTATGTTAAAACAATTTTATTAGTTTAAATTTACATAAAGTTAAAGTTCATATCGATACAGGTGGTCAAGAACTGCTGTTCACTTTTCTAGCATTGGCTTCCAGATTCAAATATGAAAACAGAGATTGTGTCCCATTTTACAAAATTAATTTCAAGCCTTGCATTTTTTTTTTACACTTAGTTCTCTTCTGGTCAAGTGTCATATTTTCATACCATCAGACACCTAACAGCTGTTTATTAGACAATGTTTTGGAGTGTATGTTGAAACAAAAGTCACATCTTTTCTGACACCCAATAGCCGAAGTGTATTTTTGTGTTGGGGTATTTTCTTTAAACATTCATTGATTCATTCATAAACAAAAGTGTTGCTTTCCTTGTGTTCAGGTCTGGCGATTCGACGGCACGTATCTGGAACATGAACGACAACAGCAACAGTGCCAATCAGCTGGTGTTACGTCACTGCATACAGAGAGGGGGCACTGAAGTACCGAGTAACAAAGATGTTACTTCACTAGATTGGAACGTGAGTAATAGTCCTACCACACGCTGACACCCCCCCCCCCCCCCCCCCCCCATATCATCTAAACTAAGAGTGTCGTATGTGCTGTCCTGCTTGTAGTGAAGGTGGGCAGCATTTAGTCTAATCGGTAGAGCACTTGCCTCGGGTGACTGAGTCATAGGATCAAATCACGTCTGCGGACCCATTAGGCTTTCCCCCATAATAGGTATATGCAAGTCGTTGGTATGTGCTGTCTTGACTGATAAAGTGTATATAAAAGATCCGTTAATGAAAAAATGTAACATGTTTCCTCTGAAGGCTGTCAAAATTACCAAATGTTTGACATCCATTAGGCAATGATTAATGAATCCATGTGTTCTAGTGGTGTAGTTAAACAAGACAAACTTTACAATCTTTTTGAGTATACATTTATTTATTTTTATTACCTACATGGTTCGAAATAATTTATGTTTGTCACCCCTGTAAAGTATCTAACAATTAACAATGATTGTACATAGGGAAATAAATTTAATTTGAAATAATCTTCTAAAATGTGATGTGTCATCCATGTTTTATTTGTTTCTGTTGACAGTGTGATGGGACGTTATTAGCGACAGGGTCTTATGATGGGTATGCTAGAATATGGAGTACAGACGGTAAGTTGTTTCAATTGGGCCTTGTCACTACGGTGGGTGGGATCTATCTTGATTGTTGAACACTGGTATATGCTATCCTGTCTGAAAAAGTGCATATTAATAGAATCTCTTTCTGGTAAAAAAATGCAGCACGTTTCATGTGAAGACGATGACACACAAAGCCAAGATGACATTATACGATGCGACGCAACTCGTCTGTCAAGTTGTAACCCATCTTGTAGCGTGTATTGAAAAACGTGTGAAGACGATGACACACAAAGCCAAGATGACATTATACGATGCGACGCAACTCGTCTGTCGAGTTGTAACCCATCTTGTAGTGTGTATTGAAAAACATGTGTTCAATAAAAGCTTTTTATTGTTGCATGGTCAAAATGGTCTTTATTACTGTAGTAAGATTAAATGGGTATGTAATAAAACTTATTGCTGTCAGTTGAAGGAAACACAATTGCCATTGGTAAATTCCCTGAACTACTTTAACATATACTCCCCATAAAAAATTGAGCAACATTTTGGTTTTTCTTTCATAAATCATCTTTGCAACTGTGTTGATTTATATTAACAATATGAGTGATATAATGTTAACATATACATATCCCTGTGCCAAAACACAGTACGATGTCACCACCATACTGTGGACAAGAATGGACCTCTATCTCATTGCAATTTCAGTTAAAAATATATCCTGCTGATCATAAATTTAGTAATTTTTAATAATATATCATGTTTATCATATATTTATTAATTTTTAAAAATATATCATGTTGATCATATATTTAGTCATTTTTAATAATATATCATGTGGATCATAAATTTAGTAATTTTTTGGTGAGGTGATGTGATGGGGTACCTTAAATATTATAGTGTTAACTGTCGGGAAGAACATGTACAACTGTTTTCATTGATTTGCTTTTGTGCTCTTAAATATGTGCCTATGTAATACTAATCTTCTTAGAGTAAGTATTCCAACTGTACTTGCTGGCACTGATACATATTTACGCTACACCTACTGGTGTGTATTTAAGGTCCGCACTACTGAATTACGCAGGTGTTAAGGACTGTATTTACAGAACTGTCTGCATCAGATGTGCGTCTGTATGTACTTTCAAGGCTTTTTTCCTTCAATGTCAAGCTAACTGAATTAAGATGCTGAAGCTCCAGTATTTATTTAGTTTGACGTATTTAGAACATTTTATTTGTTTAATAACCATTTATTTTATAACTTGAACATTATCCTAGCCTTTTATGATATGTGTATGTCCAATCATGCACATATCTTGTGATGGCAAGTTTCTTCTCTTATTATATAGAGCAAATGAGACTATTGACTGTTACGTTTAAAATGTGTGGCAGGTGTTGTGAAATATTCACTTTGCTCGACACAGTACTACATAACTACAACTTTAATTATGGACTAGTAATATTTATTCTGTTATTATATAGAGCGAATGAGATTATTGACCATTACGTTTAAAATGTGGGGCAGGTGTTGTGAAATATTCACTTTGCTCGACACAGTACTACATAACAACAACTTTAATTATGGGCTAGTGTTCTTTATTCATCCATAGTGCACGGTGCATGGATCTCTCCATCTTTCTTTCTATCTGTTAATTCAGTGCTTTCATACATGCATATTGATTCATTTATATATTCATTCATTCATTGGGTAGAGTTTATTTTAAATATTATTTGTCCATCCGTACTTTAAAATCCAGTGATCTGTTGTTGATCCTCAAATCTATCTGTTAATTCAGTCCATCCATACATATTTGTCCGTCAGGTCGTCATTCATTCGTTCGTTCATATAGTGGTGGGATGTAGCTCAGTGGTAGAGTGCTTACCTGAGCTGTGATGGGTCACAGGATAATTGTCCTTGTTGAACTCCGGTTTTCCCAGTCCCATCCCGTGTCCAATGACTTGAACATCAACGGCCATGGTATGTACTGTCCTGTCTATGGGAAATTACATATAAATAATCCCTTGCTGCTTTTTCTGTTGGAGTAGCCTGTACTTATTTTATTTTATGTAGTTTTGTTGTGGCCTGTATGATGGCAGCTGGATTTTTCGATTGCCCACTGTTAAAATTACATGGCCATAGTTTTAAATGTATAGGGTGTATTTAAACAAATAGTCCTTTCCTTTTAGTCAGCATATAAGATTGATATATGTAATTTTCAAGTGTGAAATGACTTGCATATATTTTCTGATTCATGTTAAAAATAGCTTTTTCTTTGTTCCCAGGTCGATTAGTCAACACACTAGGACAGCATAAAGGGCCAATATTTGCTTTGAAGTGGAATAAGCGAGGAAACTATATTTTAAGTGCTGGTGTAGATAAGGTAACGTGTGTTCAGCCTTGAAGGTTAAAATGCCATTCACCTTGGTATTTAATTCCGCCCTATTGTATTAAAACAACATGCTCTTTGTTTGATTTTAATCAGTCTTTTGAGATATGATCATTATTTCACCTGTCAAAGGCAATTTAAGTTGAGTGTACGTCACATTTTGTTATGTGGGTACTTTTTTTTTTCTATAAGGTCTTTAATATTTTTTTAATATTCATGATTTACAAAATTCAATGTAGATTCTTAAAAAAATTATGGAGTAAATAAAAATAAAAACTATGATCAATTAGCTGTTTAGTTTAAACAATATTTTATTCCATTTACTGGTGGGATTGGTCGACAGGCTAAAAGCCTATATTAGGACCAATTAGCTGTTTAATAAAGACACATTCCCTTCTTCTCTTTGCAGACAACGATTATATGGGATGCTAGCTCAGGGAATAGCACACAACAATTTGCATTTCACTCTGGTAAGTTGCTCTAGTCGGTGCACCATAACTCGTATATTAAAAGCTGTGGTATGTGCTATCCTGTCTGTTGTATAGTGCATATAAAAGATTCCTTGCTTCTAATGGAAAAATGTGGGACATTTCCTCTATAAAACTATATGTCATTATTACCAAATACTTGACATCAACAGCCAATGATTAATAGTGGTATCATTTAAACAAAACAAACCTTTCTCTCTCTGATGTGTGGTCACCTCATTATTACCAAATACTTGACATCAACAGCCAATGATTAATAGTGGTATCATTTAAACAAAACAAACCTTTCTCTCTCTGATGTGTGGTCATCTCATTAGTGGTCACCTGATGTGTGCTTTATTGAGGGAAGTGTATATCCATTCAGCTATGTTCTCCAACTCCAGGTTGGCCCACCTCATGCTTTTGTCATCCCTGTGATTTTCAAATTACCAAATGTCAAAAGCCAAATATGATCCATCATTCTTTCGAAATGTGATATTACCCTTTAAGTGATTACACCTTTCTGACATATATTACACCTCACTATTCTCTGTGCATCTGTGATGCTTGTGTCCTGTTGTCCTGTCCTTAGTTGGTAGAGAGGCTTGTAGAACTGAACCTTTCAATGATTCTACTGCTTGTGGGTGAGAATCAGACTTGTTTGGTAGAGAGGCTTGTAGAACTGAACCTTTCAATGATTCTACTGCTTGTGGGTGAGAATCAGACTTAGTTGGTAGAGAGGCTTGTAGAACTGAACCTTTCAATGATTCTACTGCTTGTGGGTGAGAATCAGACTTGGTTGGTAGAGAGGCTTGTAGAACTGAACCTTTCAATGATTCTACTGCTTGTGGGTGAGAATCAGACTTGGTTGGTAGAGAGGCTTGTAGAACTGAACCTTTCAGTGATTCTACTGCTTGTGGGTGAGAATCAGACTTGGTTGGTGGAGAGGCTTGTAGAACTGAACCTTTCAATGATTCTACTGCTTGTGGGTGAGAATCAGACTTGGTTGGTAGAGAGGCTTGTAGAACTGAACCTTTCAATGATTCTACTGCTTGTGGGTGAGAATCAGACTTGGTTGGTAGAGAGGCTTGTAGAACTGAACCTTTCAATGATTCTACTGCTTGTGGGTGAGAATCAGACTTGGTTGGTAGAGAGGCTTGTAGAACTGAACCTTTCAGTGATTCTACTGCTTGTGGGTGAGAATCAGACTTGGTTGGTGGAGAGGCTTGTAGAATTTCATCAGACTTGGTTGGTGGAGAGGCTTGTAGAACTGAACCTTTCAGTGATTCTACTGCTTGTGGGTGAGAATCAGACTTAGTTGGTAGAGAGGCTTGTAGAACTGAACCTTTCAGTGATTCTACTGCTTGTGGGTGAGAATCAGACTTGGTTGGTGGAGAGGCTTGTAGAATTTCATCAGACTTGGTTGGTGGAGAGGCTTGTAGAACTGAACCTTTCAGTGATTCTACTGCTTGTGGGTGAGAATCAGACTTGTTTGGTAGAGAGGCTTGTAGAACTGAACCTTTCAATGATTCTACTGCTTGTGGGTGAGAATCAGACTTAGTTGATAGAGAGGCTTGTAGAACTGAACCTTTCAATGATTCTACTGCTTGTGGGTGAGAATCAGACTTGGTTGGTAGAGAGGCTTGTAGAACTGAACCTTTCAGTGATTCTACTGCTTGTGGGTGAGAATCAGACTTGGTTGGTGGAGAGGCTTGTAGAACTGAACCTTTCAATGATTCTACTGCTTGTGGGTGAGAATCAGACTTGGTTGGTTGAGAGGCTTGTAGAACTGAACCTTTCAATGATTCTACTGCTTGTGGGTGAGAATCAGACTTGGTTGGTGGAGAGGCTTGTAGAACTGAACCTTTCAATGATTCTACTGCTTGTGGGTGAGAATCAGACTTGGTTGGTAGAGAGGCTTGTAGAACTGAACCACGTCGGTGGACCCATTCTCGGACTGTTGTTTTCTTTAAGCCCTGTCCCAACCAGTGTCCTACGACTGATGCCGAAGGCCATGGTATCATATACTGTGTGCTGTTCTCTCTCAAAAATGGTGCTTATGAAAAATCACTTGCTATTTATGAAAAAAATGTAGCAGGTTTCTTCTCTAAGACTATATGTCATAGTTATTACATGTGTTCAAGCAGTGTTATTAAAAATGATAATAATTTGAGATTTTAGATGTGTTACAATTTTGTGTGCTTATGAATATGAATGACCTAAAAATATTGAATTGTTTTGAATGTTGCAGCTCCTGCGCTGGACGTGGATTGGCAGAGTAATACAGGTTTTGCTTCATGTTCAACTGACCAGTGTATTCACGTGTGCCGACTGGGTTCGGACCGACCCATGAAAACATTCCAGGGCCATACGGTAAACCAGTCATCTTAGTCTTTGGACTGTCTCAGCAGCGGGGAGCATGTACTTTAAACATTTAGTTTCTTTTACTTCCTTTCATTTCAATTCATTTCACTTTATTTATTTATTTATTTATTATTATTATTTAAAAAAGATTTATTGTTATTATAATTTTTTATCAATCTGTGACATTTTTTGGGACAGTATATTAATTTTAGCTTGTAAAATTTTAAGCCAGTAGTGAATTTGAGGTAGGTAGGTAGATAGATTAGTTCAGAGAACACACATTCTTCCTGTAACCTGTGTACATAAAAATGTGGACAAGGGGAGATAATTGAACAAAAGTTTGAGTAAACATTAGGATTGTATCACATTTAGCTAATTCAGTACCTCTGTACACAGTCCAGTTGAAGTGTTTGCTCACATGGTTGGGTTTATGGTTATGATTGTATCACATTTAGCTAATTCAGTACCTCTGTACACAGTCCAGTTGAAGTGTTTGCTCACATGGTTGGGTTTATAGTTATGATTGTATCACATTTAGCTAATTCAGTACCTCTGTACACAGTCCAGTTGAAGTGTTTGCTCACATGGTTGGGTTTATAGTTATGCTTGTATCACATTTAGCTAATTCAGTACCTCTGTACACAGTCCAGTTGAAGTGTTTGCTCACATGGTTGGGTTTATGGTTATGCTTGTATCACATTTAGCTAATTCAGTACCTCTGTACACAGTCCAGTTGAAGTGTTTGCTCACATGGTTGGGTTTATGGTTATGCTTGTATCACATTTAGCTAATTCAGTACCTCTGTACACAGTCCAGTTCAAGTGTTTGCTCACATGGTTGGGTTTATGGTTATGATTGTACCACATTTAGCTAATTCAGTACCTCTGTACACAGTCCAGTTCAAGTGTTTGCTCACATGGTTGGGTTTATGGTTATGATTGTATCACATTTAGCTAATTCAGTACCTCTGTACACAGTCCAGTTCAAGTGTTTGCTCACATGGTTGGGTTTATTGTTATGATTGTATCACATTTAGCTAATTCAGTACCTCTGTACACAGTCCAGTTGAAGTGTTTGCTCACATGGTTGGGTTTATGGTTATGATTGTATCACATTTAGCTAATTCAGTACCTCTGTACACAGTCCAGTTCAAGTGTTTGCTCACATGATTGGGTTTATAGTTATGATTGTATCACATTTAGCTAATTCAGTACCTCTGTACACAGTCCAGTTGAAGTGTTTGCTCACATGGTTGGGTTTATGGTTATGATTGTATCACATTTAGCTAATTCAGTACCTCTGTACACAGTCCAGTTGAAGTGTTTGCTCACATGGTTGGGTTTATAGTTATGATTGTATCACATTTAGCTAATTCAGTACCTCTGTACACAGTCCAGTTCAAGTGTATGGTCACATGGTTGGGTTTATGGTTATGATTGTATCACATTTAGCTAATTCAGTACCTCTGTACACAGTCCAGTTCAAGTGTTTGCTCACATGGTTGGGTTTATGGTTATGATTGTATCACATTTAGCTAATTCAGTACCTCTGTACACAGTCCAGTTCAAGTGTTTGCTCACATGGTTGGGTTTTTGGTTATGATTGTATCACATTTAGCTAATTCAGTACCTCTGTACGCAGTCCAGTTCAAGTGTTTGCTCACATGGTTGGGTTTATGGTTATGATTGTATCACATTTAGCTAATTCAGTACCTCTGTACACAGTCCAGTTCAAGTGTTTGCTCACATGGTTGGGTTTATAGTTATGATTGTATCACATTTAGCTAATTCAGTACCTCTGTACACAGTCCAGTTCAAGTGTTTGCTCACATGGTTGGGTTTATGGTTATGATTGTATCACATTTAGCTAATTCAGTACCTCTGTACACAGTCCAGTTGAAGTGTTTGGTCACATGGTTGGGTTTATGGTTATGATTGTATCACATTTAGCTAATTCAGTACCTCTGTACACAGTCTAGTTCAAGTGTTTGCTCACATGGTTGGGTTTATGGTTATGATTGTATCACATTTAGCTAATTCAGTACCTCTGTGCAGTCCAGTTCAAGTGTTTGCTCACATGGTTGGGTTTATGGTTATGATTGTATCACATTTAGCTAATTCAGTACCTCTGTACACAGTCCAGTTGAAGTGTATGGTCACATGGTTGGGTTTATGGTTATGATTGTATCACATTTAGCTAATTCAGTACCTCTGTACACAGTCCAGTTGAAGTGTTTGCTCACATGGTTGGGTTTATAGTTATGATTGTATCACATTTAGCTAATTCAGTACCTCTGTACACAGTCCAGTTGAAGTGTATGGTCACATGGTTGGGTTTATGGTTATGATTGTATCACATTTAGCTAATTCAGTACCTCTGTACACAGTCCAGTTCAAGTGTTTGCTCACATGATTGGGTTTATAGTTATGATTGTATCACATTTAGCTAATTCAGTACCTCTGTACACAGTCCAGTTCAAGTGTTTGCTCACATGGTTGGGTTTATGGTTATGATTGTATCACATTTAGCTAATTCAGTACCTCTGTACACAGTCCAGTTGAAGTGTTTGCTCACATGGTTGGGTTTATGGTTATGATTGTATCACATTTAGCTAATTCAGTACCTCTGTACACAGTCCAGTTGAAGTGTATGGTCACATGGTTGGGTTTATGGTTATGATTGTATCACATTTAGCTAATTCAGTACCTCTGTACACAGTCCAGTTGAAGTGTATGGTCACATGGTTGGGTTTATGGTTATGATTGTATCACATTTAGCTAATTCAGTACCTCTGTACACAGTCCAGTTCAAGTGTTTGCTCACATGGTTGGGTTTATGGTTATGATTGTATCACATTTAGCTAGTTCAGTACCTCTGTACACAGTCCAGTTCAAGTGTTTGCTCACATGGTTGGGTTTATGGTTATGATTGTATCACATTTAGCTAATTCAGTACCTCTGTACACAGTCCAGTTCAAGTGTATGGTCACATGGTTGGGTTTATGGTTATGATTGTATCACATTTAGCTAATTCAGTACCTCTGTACACAGTCCAGTTGAAGTGTATGGTCACATGGTTGGGTTTATGGTTATGATTGTATCACATTTAGCTAATTCAGTACCTCTGTACACAGTCCAGTTGAAGTGTTTGCTCACATGGTTGGGTTTATTGTTATGATTGTATCACATTTAGCTAATTCAGTACCTCTGTACACAGTCCAGTTGAAGTGTTTGCTCACATGGTTGGGTTTATGGTTATGATTGTATCACATTTAGCTAATTCAGTACCTCTGTACACAGTCCAGTTCAAGTGTTTGCTCACATGGTTGGGTTTATGGTTATGATTGTATCACATTTAGCTAATTCAGTACCTCTGTACACAGTCGAGTTCAAGTGTTTGGTCACATGGTTGGGTTTATGGTTATGATTGTATCACATTTAGCTAATTCAGTACCTCTGTACACAGTCAAGTTCAAGTGTTTGGTCACATGGTTGGGTTTATGGTTATGATTGTATCACATTTAGCTAATTCAGTACCTCTGTACACAGTCCAGTTGAAGTGTTTGCTCACATGGTTGGGTTTATGGTTATGCTTGTATCACATTTAGCTAATTCAGTACCTCTGTACACAGTCCAGTTCAAGTGTTTGCTCACATGGTTGGGTTTATGGTTATGATTGTATCACATTTAGCTAATTCAGTACCTCTGTACAGTCCAGTTCAAGTGTTTGCTCACATGGTTGGGTTTATGGTTATGATTGTATCACATTTAGCTAATTCAGTACCTCTGTACACAGTCCAGTTCAAGTGTTTGCTCACATGGTTGGGTTTATGGTTATGATTGTATCACATTTAGCTAATTCAGTACCTCTGTACACAGTCCAGTTGAAGTGTTTGCTCACATGGTTGGGTTTATGGTTATGATTGTATCACATTTAGCTAATTCAGTACCTCTGTACACAGTCCAGTTCAAGTGTTTGCTCACATGGTTGGGTTTATGTTTATGATTGTATCACATTTAGCTAATTCAGTACCTCTGTACACAGTCGAGTTCAAGTGTTTGGTCACATGGTTGGGTTTATAGTTATGATTGTATCACATTTAGCTAATTCAGTACCTCTGTACACAGTCCAGTTGAAGTGTTTGCTCACATGATTGGGTTTATAGTTATGATTGTATCACATTTAGCTAATTCAGTACCTCTGTACACAGTCCAGTTCAAGTGTTTGCTCACATGGTTGGGTTTATAGTTATGATTGTATCACATTTAGCTAATTCAGTACCTCTGTACACAGTCCAGTTCAAGTGTTTGCTCACATGGTTGGGTTTATGGTTATGATTGTATCACATTTAGCTAATTCAGTACCTCTGTACACAGTTGAGTTGAAGTGTTTGCTCACATGGTTGGGTTTATGGTTATGATTGTATCACATTTAGCTAATTCAGTACCTCTGTACACAGTCGAGTTCAAGTGTTTGCTCACATGGTTGGGTTTATGGTTATGATTCATTGTTTTATCCATACATTATGTTAGTATTAGTTTATGCAAATGTCTTCATCACGGTGAGATAATTCCAGTATGGGTTTTGTTGTTTGGGGGTCTGATAATTGGCTGGGATGAGTTACAGTAGTTGGTTGTTCCAGCACCGATGATGACAACTTGGTAGCCGTACTGAGTCTGGACAGACAGACTGTGCTGACTATTGAGTGGTATTTCTGATGGTGCAGACAAAAACAAAGCCTCCATAGTAAATCCATAACAGGCCAGATATGAAGTAGATTTGTTACAACATCATACCGGTTCATCAGTGGTACATCATGGTTCTTTCAGTTGGACAGTAGTTGCAGTATTTTCAGATGTAGTGTGTGCACCTCCAATTTGTGTTAAAGAGAACAAAATGTACCTCCATAATCTTCAGAACTAAACTGATTTTAGCTAAAAAGCACTTTTAATGTAGGATTATCAGTAATTATTAAAACAAGACTGAAATAGCCTTTATTGGAAATGAAAACATGCATAGTGTCATCTCCTGATATTTGCCTACAACTTGGTAAAACATTTTTAAAATTCTTGTTTTGACTTTATTTTATTGTAAAGATAACCTTTAACAGTGCCATCTAACTCAACACCATCTCTTTCAGGATATATCCATATTTTTGCCATGTTTGTCCAATAACAAAGGAATGGCATGGAATTATAGACAAGCCCTTGTAACCAGTGAAGCATTTAACAGTCTTCCAGCATGGTCATCCATGTCTTGAGTGGTCAGTAATTGTACGTGTCTATTTTCAGAATGAAGTTAATGCCATTAAATGGGATCCCCAAGGCCAGTTGTTGGCCTCCTGTTCTGATGACATGACATTAAAAGTGAGTATCAGTTGGTATTACACAGTACTGTAGTCTGTATAAAAAGTAAAGTAAAGTTTGTTTTATTTAACGATGCCACTAAAGCACATTGATTTTTATCTTATCATCGGCTATTGGACGTCAAACATATGGTCATTCTGACACTGTTTACAGGAAACCCGCAGTCGCTACATAGGCAACTCTTTTACAACAGGCAGCAAGGGATCTTTTATTTGTGCTTCCCACAGGCAGGATAGCACAAACCATGGCCTTTGTTGAACCAGTTATGGATCACTGGTTGGAGCAAGTGGTTTACACCTACCCAATGAGCCTTGTGGAACACTCGCTTATGGTTTGGAGTCGGTATCTGGATTAAAAAACCCATGCCTCAACTGGGATCCGAACCCAGTAACTACCAGCCTGTAGACCGATGGCCTAACGACGACTCCACTGAGGCCGGTCAGTAGTGTGTATAAAGTCTTCAAGTTATCTGTTATATATCGGTTACATCTGTTTCATGTCTGTTACATCGGTTACATATCGGTTACATCTGTTACATATCTGTTACATCTGTTACACATCTGTTACATGTCTGTTACATATCTGTTACATCTGCTACATATCTGTTACGTCTGTTACATCTGTTACATGTCTGTTACATCTGTTACATGTCTGTCACATGTCTGTCACATATCTGTTACATCTGTTACACTACCCATTAAATGTGCTTCTTGTTACCGTTTGTGCAGAAATAAAGATTTCTCAAAATGACCTATTGTGAAAAGTTGAATCCCGTAAATGAAAGACGTGAATCCATTTATATTCCTGTAATAACATTCTTATAAAATCTGAAACAAGTGTCTACTCTGATATTCAGTGTTCATGTAACATGTTATAAAATCTGAAACAAGTGTCTAGTCTGATATTCAGTGTTCATGTAACATGTTATAAAATCTGAAACAAGTGTCTACTCTGATATTCAGTGTTCATGTAACATGTTATAAAATCTGAAACAAGTGTCTAGTCTGATATTCAGTGTTCATGTAACATGTTATAAAATCTGAAACAAGTGTCTACTCTGATATTCAGTGTTCATGTAACATGTTATAAAATCTGAAACAAGTGTCTAGTCTGATATTCAGTGTTCATGTAACATGTTATAAAATCTGAAACAAGTGTCTACTCTGATATTCAGTGTTCATGTAACATGTTATAAAATCTGAAACAAGTGTCTAGTCTGATATTCAGTGTTCATGTAACATGTTATAAAATCTGAAACAAGTGTCTACTCTGATATTCAGTGTTCATGTAACATGTTATAAAATCTGAAACAAGTGTCTACTCTGATATTCAGTGTTCATGTAACATGTTATAAAATCTGAAACAAGTGTCTAGTCTGATATTCAGTGTTCATGTAACATGTTATAAAATCTGAAACAAGTGTCTACTCTGATATTCAGTGTTCATGTAACATGTTATAAAATATAGTATCAAAAATTTATTTTATGTAAATAATAATGTTCCTGTATTCTTTCATTCAAGACTGCTGAAAACTAATACAAGGGAAGTAACTCTTTCTTAAAGAGCAAAATGTATGTTCTAGATGTATAGTTTGAGTGTTATACATAGTTAGTGATAAATTTAATCTACAAGCTTATTATTTTTTAAATTTTTATTATTATTTCTGTTTTTATAATAATTCTTTAAAATTTCAGTTAGTTAAATACAATTTGGTGTCAGTATATTGAAGTCTGTCAATTTATGTTTTTCACCACTTTCTATTCATTTGACCTTTCCACTACTGGATTAATTTTTGACAAAAAACACATTGAGTGGGTACAAGTTCATAATTTTTACTCACATATATTCATCTAAATGTTTTATAAAAACATGAAATAAAGTTCATATTTGAATCGGTAAGTAATATTTTTGTGGGTTTTTCAAAATGTTTATGATATTTTAGATCAGTTAATATTGATTAAAATTAGGCAAAAAACTCAAAACAGTCTCATTTACCTACGGGCATTTGTGGCCAGCTATCCAGTATTTATGTCCTATTATTCCCGATAACAGTGGTTTTCTGACCAAAACAAAAAAGAAGAAAAAAAGAACTACTATTCATATCCCTATATTTGGTGATTTTTGTTGTTGGTAAAACGGTCAAATTTATTATCAAATTAGCTGTCACAATCAGCTATCGATCTCTGAAAATGACCGCAACATGCCGCTATTGTTGTAAACTGAAAATACCTGTTCGAAAATCATTTTTTGAAGTCTAAATTCCAAAGAATTTTCCATTGAAAAAACCCAAAAGTCACTATCTTGTAAAATATTTTTTTTATTATTATTATTAAATTTCAGTTCCGGCAAGTGTCGTGTGCAAAACGGCGGGAAATATGAATTGGGGAATGCACTGTATGCAGTATCTCGCCTGCAGGTGTCAGAAGGTTAAGCTGACAAAAATCATGTCTGTCTTGATAAGAATTGATTACATTTTCTACTCGCTATGATGAAGTCAAAACACGAGATACAAGTATCACTTTTGTGGTGACACGATCAACTTCTACATTTAGTTCCAACATAGTTTAAATATTTAATTTAGTTAGTTCCATGAAATTCCTGTTATTTTAAATATATTTCTTTATGAAAACACTAGGTAAAGTGAATCACTGCAGATGTTTGTTGTGTGTTTTACACTGTTTTGTTGTTTGCTTTGTTTCAGATCTGGAGTATGAAACAAGATACGTGTGTGTATGATCTTCAAGCTCATAATAAAGAAATCTACACGATCAAGTGGAGTCCTACAGGGCCCGGCACAAACAATCCCAACTCTCCGTTAATTTTAGCAAGGTAACAACCACATATTCATCTACAGCCACCGAAAATCCGTGTTTGACAGAGGCAAATTCCGTGTTGGAAATTTGCCGATTCCGCGATTTCCCGCGTTTGTGAAAAATGGCAATTTCCTTGATTTTCCATGCGATAATAACAATTTCCGAGATTTTCCATGCGGTAAGAAACCGGTAATTTTGCAATGAACCCATCATCTGCGTACAAACTGTTGTCAAAACGGCAATTTCTGTGACATATATTCAAGTGCGGACTCAGACTATACTAAATAACAGTCTAGTATTTGATTGCATGTAAACAAATAAACAATAAATAATATATTGCATTGTATTACAGTATATACTGTAATACATACTGGCATCTGTCAATCAATGATGCCAGTCTGGGTTAAGTCTGTTTCAACAACAATTTAAATATTAGTAAAGTTAAGATACAATTATTGAATGAAATTGTTGTTAAAAAAAATCTTTGATACTGCAGTGAATCAGAATGATTTATTTCGGGAATATTTAAAAATAAAAACAACATTTAATTTACTACAGATACACAATAATGGGCTAAATAACGATTAACGGTTTAAGGTTACATCTCGGTTAATACCGTTATTATCGGAAACAACATTTAATTTACTACAGATACACAATAATGGGCTAAATAACTGTTAATGGTTTAAGGTTACATCTCGGTAATACCGTTATTATCGGAAACAACATTTAATTTACTACAGATACACAATAATGGGCTAAATAACTGTTAATGGTTTAAGGTTACATCTCGGTAATACCGTTATTATCGGAAACAACATTTAATTTACTACAGATACACAATAATGGGCTAAATAACTGTTAATGGTTTAAGGTTACATCTCGGTAATACCGTTATTATCGGAAACAACATTTAATTTACTACAGATACACAATAATGGGCTAAATAACTGTTAATGGTTTAAGGTTACATCTCGGTAATACCGTTATTATCGGAAACAACATTTAATTTACTACAGATACACAATAATGGGCTAAATAACTGTTAATGGTTTAAGGTTACATCTCGGTAATACCGTTATTATCGGAAACAACATTTAATTTACTACAGATACACAATAATGGGCTAAATAATGGTTAATGGTTTAAGGTTACATCTCGGTAATACCGTTATTATTGGAAACAACATTTAATTTACTACAGATACACAATAATGGGCTAAATAACTGTTAATGGTTTAAGGTTACATCTCGGTAATACCGTTATTATCGGAAACAACATTTAATTTACTACAGATACACAATAATGGGCTAAATAACTGTTAATGGTTTAAGGTTACATCTCGGTAATACCGTTATTATCGGAAACAACATTTAATTTACTACAGATACACAATAATGGGCTAAATAACTGTTAATGGTTTAAGGTTACATCTCGGTAATACCGTTATTATCGGAAACCGAAAGTGACTGAACCTTATGATGCGCTACGTGCCATTGTGTTCAATATATTTTAAGTTATTGTCAGTTACCAATCAAGTAAGAAAGCACAAGGTTATTTCAATGAATAAGAAGTCAAAAGGTCTGTTTATTGACAAAAGTACGAGTTTGAAAAACATTTTGTAAAAATAACCGAAAAAAAGGACGGTTTTCTGTGTTTTTCTGCTGTCGCAGATTTTCGGTGGCTCTATTCATCTGTAGTGACCACTGGCTATTAGATTTGATAATAACATCTGATCTGTAGTGACCACTGGCTATTAGATTTGATAATAACATCTGATCTGTAGTGACCACTTGCCATTAGATTTGATAACACCTGATCTGTAGTGACCATTGGCTATTAGATTTGATAATTACATCTGATCTGTAGTGACCACTGGCTATTAGATTTGATAACACCTGATCTGTAGTGACCATTGGCTATTAGATTTGATAATTATATCTGATCTGTAGTGACCACTGGCTATTAGATTTGATAATAACATTTCGGAGTGCGATCAGAGAAATTTTTTTTTAGTATTGCATCGCGTTTCACTACACAGGTTTTGGAGATTGCAACACAGTTTTAAAACATTAAACAGTAGTTGCCAATCAATTTTTAACTGAATAGAAATATTGCTAATGAAGATTTTGAAAAGACAATGTTGCCTGGCGATCTAGCTCAGCCCGCAGATCGTCATGGAGTGCTTCTGTCATAGGATCAAACCCCATTGATGAACCCATTTTCGCATTGGTTTGTTTCTGTCCAAACAAGTGCCCCACAACTGGCATATCTAAGGCAGTGGTATGTGCTGTGTTGTCTGTGAGAAATTGCATGTAAAAGATCCCTTGCCGCTAAAAAGGTAGTGAGTTTCCTCACAATTATCCAATTATTGACATCCAGTACCCTATTATTGACATCCAGTACCCAATTATTGACATCCAGTACCCTATTATTGACATCCAGTACCCAATTATTGACATCCAGTACCCTATTATTGACATCCAGTACCCAATTATTGACATCCAGTACCCAATTATTGACATCCAGTACCCTATTATTGACATCCAGTACCCTATTATTGACATCCAGTACCCTATGAGTAATACATCAATGTGCTTTAGTGGGGTTGTTAAACAAAACAAGACTGTAACATTTATTGACATCCAGTACCCTATGAGTAATACATCAATGTGCTTTAGTGGGGTTGTTAAACAAAACAAGACTGTAACATTTATTGACATCCAGTACCCTATGAGTAATACATCAATGTGCTTTAGTGGGGTTGTTCAACAAAACAAGACTGTAACATTTATTGACATCCAGTACCCTATGAGTAATACATCAATGTGCTTTAGTGGGGTTGTTCAACAAAACAAGACTGTAACATTTATTGACATCCAGTACCCTATGAGTAATACATCAATGTGCTTTAGTGGGGTTGTTCAACAAAACAAGACTGTAACATTTATTGACATCCAGTACCCTATGAGTAATACATCAATGTGCTTTAGTGGGGTTGTTCAACAAAACAAGACTGTAACATTTATTGACATCCAGTACCCTATGAGTAATACATCAATGTGCTTTAGTGGGGTTGTTCAACAAAACAAGACTGTAACATTTATTGACATCCAGTACCCTATGAGTAATACATCAATGTGCTTTAGTGGGGTTGTTCAACAAAACAAGACTGTAACATTTATTGACATCCAGTACCCTATGAGTAATACATCAATGTGCTTTAGTGGGGTTGTTCAACAAAACAAGACTGTAACATTTATTTTCTTCATCATGTAACATGTAATATTTAGTATATTATTTTGTAAACATCATTATGCGTTATAAACGTGTGCAGTATATGGGTTTTATCAAATATTTTGACATCCAATAGCCAATGATTAGTGAATGTACCTAGTGTTGACTAATTTGGTTTGTGTGTTTCAGCACTTCGTTCAATAGCCAGTGATTAATGAATGTACCTAGTGGTGGTGTTTGTGTGTTGCAGTGCTTTATGTACCTAGTGGCGGTGTTGACTAACTTGGTTTTTGTGTTACAGAACTTCATTCAATAGCCAGTGATTAATGAATGTACCTAGTGGTGGTGTTGACTAACTTGGGTTTGTGTGTTGCAGCACCTAGTGGTAGTGTTGACTAATTTGGTTTGTGTGTTGCAGTGCTTGTTCAATAACCAGTGATTAATGGATGTACCTAGTGGTGGTGTTGACTAACTTGGGTTTGTGTGTTGCAGCACCTAGTGGTGGTGTGGAATAATTTGGTTTGTGTGTTGCAGCGCTTGTTCAATAGCCAGTGATTAATGGATGTACCTAGTGGTGGTGTGGACTAATTTGCTTTGTGTGTTGCAGCACTTTGTTCAATAGCCAGTGATTAATGGATGTACCTAGTGGTGGTGTTGACTAACTTAGGTTTGTGTGTTGCAGTGCTTTATGTACCTAGTGGTGGTGTTGACTAACTTGGTTTGTGTGTTGCAGTGCTTCATGTACCTAGTGGCGGTGTTGACCAACTTGGTTTGTGTGTTGCAGCACTTCGTTCAATAGCCAGTGATTAATGAATGTACCTAGTGGCGGTGTTGACTAACTTGGTTTGTGTGTTGTAGTGCTTCATGTACCTAATGGCGGTGTTGACCAACTTGGTTTGTGTGTTGCAGTGCTTAGTTCAATAGCCAGTGATTAGTGAATGTACCTAGTGGTGGCAGGGCTCGCGCTGTCGTTCGCCAAAGTCGCCAATTGTGAAAAAAAATTTGTGAAAGATTTTTTCACATCTCGATTTTTAGAACCAAACGTGTTCAACCAGTTTTGTTTAGTTGATCTGCCTCGTGGTGTGAATAAGCAATATTTCATGTCCATGTGGCCAGTCTACTATTCAGCAGTGTATTGCCAGCTGCTTGTCGTAAAGCTAGAAAACGCTATTAAATAAAATGAAATATTTTTTAAGACATGTTGCATTGTTGATACTAAATGTTTGATTACTATCGACTACAAGTTTTACTTTTTATTAGTTATGTTTTGTCATACCAGTTAATAAATCTAGGTCACATGGTTGAGTTCATTTCCACGAAGTATTGGTGAGGAATACATATTATTTCTCACTTATATATAATCATTATTAGTTAAAACTTTCTACCTTTACAGATTATATTTCAAACATATTAAGTGGCAAAATTATAATTCATTTGTGCTATATCTACTGATACAATACTAACACGATACATCCCTCCGCCCCTTGCACAGAAATACAAACATCGAAACTGGCGTAAAACTGGAAAAGGTTTTTTCCCCAGGCCTGTTGCATTGGAACAATATCTGGAGGGGGTAGCACAGTCTCTGGTGGGACTATTGAGTTTTATCTTTATATGAAGCAGAAAAGAAAAAAGATAACCAAAATAAGAACAAAATCTAATGCCAGTGACAGGAAAAGAAGGAAGTGTGTGGGAGACAATTGTTGAAGAACTTTAGAGGGGTGATTATTGTCATCATTACAAAACATAACGCAGGCAGGGTTACAAAAAAAGTCAGATCTTACATTATGTAATTGTTGAACGTCTCCATAATTGGACATTTATAAACTTCTTTTGTCATTTTCAAATTATTTTGAATAAAAATTGTAATAAAAACAAAAGGGCACTGGGTCCTGTTCTGGGCCCCGTTCCACGAACGAATTGTAGCTAAGGTCAATTGTAGTGATTTACGGTGAGTTTTACAACTGGCACCGTAAACTTTACAGCCGTTCCACGAACGAATTGTAGCTAAGGTCAATTGTAGTGATTTAAGGTGAGTTTTACAACTGGCACCGTAAACTTTATACAGCCGTTCCACGGACGAATTGTAGCTAAGGTCAATTGTAGTGATTTAAGGTGAGTTTTACAACTGGCACCGTAAACTTTACAGCCGTTCCACGAACGAATTGTAGCTAAGGTTAATTGTAGTGATTTAATGTGAGTTTTACAACTGGCACCGTAAACTTTACAGCCGTTCCACGAACGAATTGTAGCTAAGGTCAATTGTAGTGATTTAAGGTGAGTTTTACAACTGGCACCGTAAACTTTATACAGCCGTTCCACGGACGAATTGTAGCTAAGGTCAATTGTAGTGATTTAAGGTGAGTTTTACAACTGGCACCGTAAACTTTACAGCCGCTCCACGAACAAATTGTAGCTAAGGTCAATTGTAGTGATTTAAGGTGAGTTTTACAACTGGCACCGTAAACTTTACAGCCGTTCCACGAACGAATTGTAGCTAAGGTCAATTGTAGTGATTTAAGGTGAGTTTTACAACTGGCACCGTAAACTTTACAGCCGTTCCACGAACGAATTGTAGCTAAGGTAAATTGTAGTGATTTAAGGTGAGTTTTACAACTGGCACCGTAAACTTTACAGCCGTTCCACGAACGAATTGTAGCTAAGGTTAATTGTAGTGATTTAAGGTGAGTTTTACAACTGGCACCGTAAACTTTACAGCCGTTCCACGAACGAATTGTAGCTAAGGTTAATTGTAGTGATTTAAGGTGAGTTTTACAACTGGCACCGTAAACTTTACAGCCGTTCCACGAACGAATTGTAGCTAAGGTTAATTGTAGTGATTTAAGGTGAGTTTTACAACTGGCACCGTAAACTTTACAGCCGTTCCACGAACTAATTGTAGCTAAGGTTAATTGTAGTGATTTAAGGTGAGTTTTACAACTGGCACCGTAAACTTTACAGCCGTTCCACGAACGAATTGTAGCTAAGGTTAATTGTAGTGATTTAAGGTGAGTTTTACAACTGGCACCGTAAACTTTACAGCCGTTCCATGAAGCAACCTTATGGTAGTCGTAAGTGCCCCTTTAATTATTAATAGATTCTTTGCAAAGAAGTGCAAATTAGTTAAATAATAAATTGTGTACAGACTTTTCGGAACATGTTGGATGTATTCATTGGTATAGGACAACCATGAAGTAACTTTGTCAATTTATTCGGTAAGCGATAATTGCCGAATGCATAAGACATGAGTTATCTCTTATTTTCGTGTGAAGGTCGTTAGGCCTAGACTGTTTTTCATCGATCACAGAGTTTCATAAAAGGTATTTGGTATATATTAGATCCATTGTTACACAAAGAGTTAGTATCCTTCTTAGAAAATTATCAAATCATCATCTAACTGCCATTTGACATCTACGTTAGTGGCTTACAACTGCCTCGTACCAATTGTAAATTTTCACTGTAACTTACGGCGATAGTAAGTTACTCCGCGTCGTGGAACGGGCTGACGATTGTAGAAAAAACTTAAGGTCTCGATGGTAGGTATTTACGACAATAGTAGGGCTAAGATCGCTTCGTGACCTATTGTAAATATTAATAGTAACTTACGGTCTCGATGGTAGGTATTTACGACAATAGTAGGGCTAAGATCGCTTCGTGACCTATTGTAAATATTAATAGTAACTTAAGGTCTCGATGGTAGGTATTTACGACAATAGTAGGGCTAAGATCGCTTCGTGACCTATTGTAAATATTAATAGTAACTTACGGTCTCGATGGTAGGTATTTACGACAGTAGTAGGGCTAAGATCACTTTGTGACCTATTGTAAATATTAATAGTAACTTAAAGTCTCGATGGTAGGTATTTACGACAATAGTAGGGCTAAGATCGCTTCGTGACCTATTGTAAATATTAATAGTAACTTACGGTCTCGATGGTAGGTATTTACGACAATAGTAGGGCTAAGATCGCTTCGTGACCTATTGTAAATATTAATAGTAACTTACGGTCTCGATGGTAGGTATTTACGACAGTAGTAGGGCTAAGATCACTTTGTGACCTATTGTAAATATTAATAGTAACTTAAGGTCTCGATGATAGGTATTTACGACAATAGTAGGGCTAAGATCGCTTCGTGGAACGAGGCCCTGTACATGATTTATTCCAGCATTTTGCACACGTATCTCGAAAGCTCAGATACTGAATGATATAAGTTGTTAGGCTATTAAATATGTAAACATTATGTACCGGTACTTACATTTCACACTTTTGGTGCAAAAATATATGTATAGTGTATGTCTTAGTCTGGTGAATCTTTTTGGGAACATATATATTGGATCAAAATTCACTTGATTCTTTCAAATTACAGAGAAACATACAATTTATATCATTCTCTGATGCATACAAAAAGTAAAATTGTCTCTTTTGTGATATACCACTCGTGATGCACTGACTTCAATGAGCCCATCAACGGGGATCGACCCTAGACTGACTGCACATCATACAAGTGCTTTACCACTTTACAGCCAGCCCTAGTCATCAGCAGCATTTCATTATTAGATTACAAGACGTAAACTGAATAATAAGTACATTTTAGCATATACTATATTATCATAAAGAACGAGATTAAAAATATAATCTTTTGACTGAAATGAAAATATGTTACTGGCAAATATATATTTAGATTGGCAAATTTTGTGTGTGTTTTAGTGCTTCATGTAGCTAGTGGTGGGGTTGACTAATTTGGTTTGTGTGTTGCAGTGCTTCATGTACCTAGTGGTGGTGTTGACTAACTTGGTTTGTGTGTTGCAGTGCTTCATGTACCGAGTGGCGGTGTTGACTAACTTGGTTTGTGTGTTGCAGTGCTTCATGTACCTAGAGGTGGGGTTGACTAACTTGGTTTGTGTGTTGCAGTGCTTAATGTACCTAGTGGTGGTGTTGACTAACTTGGTTTGTGTGTTGCAGTGCTTCATGTACCGAGTGGCGGTGTTGACTAACTTGGTTTGTGTGTTGCAGTGCTTCATGTACCTAGAGGCGGTGTTGACTAACTTGGTTTGTATGTTGCAGTGCTTCATGTACCTAGAGGTGGGGTTGACTAACTTGGTTTGTGTGTTGCAGTGCTTCGTTTGACTCAACGGTGCGGCTGTGGGAGGTGGACCGCGGAACCTGTCTCCACACGCTGACCAAACACCAAGAGCCGGTCTACAGCGTCGCCTTCAGCCCCGACGGCAAGTACCTTGCCAGCGGCTCCTTCGACAAGTGTGTCCATATATGGAATGTACATGTGAGTACCACACAGTCACATATAGACATCAAAGTTTTCTGCATTTATCTACAATTTCCGATTTTTTGTCATCTGTACAGTATTTCCAGCTTTTCCATTGTTTGTCAAAAAAAATAAAAATTCATATTCATAGTTGAAAACTTACAATATGGTTTTGGCTGATACTGCGCATACATTCTAAATCGGGGTTGCTATTTTAGTCCATTATGCAACCGTAACCACATGGCCAAGCTCAGTACCCAAACACCAATATTATATCCACACTGGACCCAGTGACAGACGTCCACACTGGACCCAGTGACAGACGTCCACACTGGACCGAGTGACAGGCATCCACACTGGACCCAGTGACAGACGTCCACACTGGACAGAGAGACAGGCGTCCACACTGGACCCAGTGACAGGCGTCCACACTGGACCCAGTGACAGGCGTCCACACTGGACAGAGAGACAGGCGTCCACACTGGACCCAGTGACAGGCGTCCACACTGGACAGAGAGACAGGCGTCCACACTGGACCCAGTGACAGGCGTCCACACTGGACAGAGAGACAGGCGTCCACACTGGACCCAGTGACAGGCGTCCACACTGGACAGAGAGACAGGCGTCAACACTGGACCGAGTGACAGGCGTCCACACTGGACCCAGTGACAGGCGTCCACACTGGACAGAGAGACAGGCGTCCACACTGGACCCAGTGACAGGCGTCCACACTGGACAGAGAGACAGGCGTCAACACTGGACCGAGTGACAGGCGTCCACACTGGACCCAGTGACAGGCGTCCACACTGGACAGAGAGACAGGCGTCCACACTGGACAGAGAGACAGGCGTCCACACTGGACCCAGTGACAGGCGTCCACACTGGACCCAGTGACAGGCGTCCACACTGGACCCAGTGACAGGCGTCCACACTGGACCGAGAGACAGGCGTCCACACTGGACCCAGTGACAGGCGTCCACACTGGACCCAGTGACAGGTGTCCACAGTGGACCGAGTGACAGGCGTCCACACTGGACCCAGTGACAGGCGTCCACACTGGACCCAGTGACAGGCGTCCACACTGGACCCAGTGACAGGCGTCCACAGTGGACCGAGTGACAGGCGTCCACACTGGACCCAGTGACAGGCGTCCACACTGGACCCAGTGACAGGCGTCCACACTGGACCCAGTGACAGGCGTCCACACTGGACCCAGTGACAGGCGTCCACACTGGACCCAGTGACAGACGTCCACACTGGACATGTGTAAAGACATTGTTTGTTGAGAGTTATTGTTACATGTGTAAAGACATTGTTTGTCGTTCTGTTCCAGTCTGGTTCATTGGTTCACAGTTACAGAGGCACAGGGGGAATCTTTGAGGTTTGCTGGAATCACAGGGGAGACAAAGTAGGAGCTAGTGCTTCTGATGGGTCGGTGAGTAGCTCACACTAACTTTTCACTCAGCTCAGTGAGTAAATTGCACTTTCAGATGCCTTTAAGATGGTTCAGTGAGTAACTCACGGAAGTTTTAGACAGCTCAGTGCATAACTCACACATAACTTCCTCTAGTTCTAATGAGAAATTGATTGGTTGGTCTCTGCCGATGTGATCAGTTATAAAATCATTAATCGATTGTTGTGGAAATTGTTAACTGTTATTATTTGTACAGTTTAGATTTGTTTGGGTTTGTTTTCATGTGTATGTAAAGAAAACATATTGAATAGCTAATAACGGTAAAATTAGTGAGATTTCTATTGTCAGTTCTGGTGAACGTGACAGTCGTATACAGTCAGACATTGTTATCTTCACTTCTCTTATTTCTAGTGTCAGTTCTGGTGAATGCGACAGTCGTATACAGTCAGACATTGTTATCTTCACTTATCTTATTTAAATTGCACAAAATATTTTAAGGTTGAGAAATGGCATCATTTTTTTCAAAATTTATTATAAATATTTACTAAACCGACCGCTGTCGTGAGTTGTTCGCTTTTGTCCCTTTAGCATCCAAAACACAAAATATACTGCATGTTATAACCGATTGAGTAGAAAAGTGACATCCCTGGTTTTATATTGATGATTTTCTTGTAAATATTTTCTTGTTTTGTTTTGATTGTAGGTGTTTGTGCTAGACTTGAGAAAGTAGCTGCCTCTGTAACCCGGTGACTACACCAGACACTTCTCTGTGAGGTTTGCGCGTGACGCGACATGACAGCCGATGTCGCTGTTGACGACGTGCGTTGTGTGTGTGTGTCTGAGTGTGAGAGTGTAACGAGGCCTTGCCGGCCACACGCACCGCTGACAGCTTGTTGAGTCGTGCAGCCACTGTTTTATTTCTAGAAGGCATATGTGATAATCTTTACGAGGGAGGCTCAAAGTGGTGTTGGGACTGCTGCCATGGCTGGTGTGGTGTTTCAGTCACCTGCTGAATTTGCATTGTATGTTACCATGGAGACTGTGTGTGTGTGGGTGGGTGTTTCGAGGGGTCGACACCAGGAGTGTGAGCTTTATGTCTCATTGCCTTGCTTCAACAGAGAATGGTGTTCGAGTGTTAGACAAGAAATCTTGTGCTCACTAAATGAGGTGTAGATGATAAGAGTGTAGTCTACAGTATCTGACCCTGTGGGTGCAGGTGGTGCAGTCCTCCTGGGCTGGGTGTGGTCCTGTTGTAGGGTACAGTCCTCCTGGACTGTGTGTGGTCCTGTTGTAGGGTACAGTCCTCCTGGGCTGGGCGTGGTCCTGTTGTAGGGTACAGTCCTCCTGGGCTGGGTGTGGTTCTGTTGTAGGGTACAGTCCTCCAAGGTGTAGGAACCAACCCTGGGTGTTCAGTCTTCATGGAGTTACAGTCCTCCTAAGGATCCAGCCATGGGTGTGTTACAGTGCTCATAAGGATCCAGCCATGGGT
The DNA here is from genome assembly GCF_016097555.1 of Gigantopelta aegis. Lineage (NCBI taxonomy): Eukaryota > Metazoa > Mollusca > Gastropoda > Neomphalida > Peltospiridae > Gigantopelta > Gigantopelta aegis. The sequence continues at coordinate 773,810 of NC_054699.1, forward strand.
GTGTTACAGTGCTCATAAGGATCCAACCATGGGTGTACAGTCCTCATTGAATTACAACCATCAGTGTAGTCCCCAAGGATCAACCGTAGGTGTACAGTCCTCATGAAGTTACAGCCCTGGGTATATAGTCCCCAAGGATCAACCGTAGGTGTACAGTCCTCATGAAGTTACAGCCCTGGGTATATAGTCCCCAAGGATCAACCGTAGGTGTACAGTCCTTATGGAGTTACAGCCCTGGGTATATAGTCCTCATAAGGATCCAACAGTCGTGAGTGTACAGTCCTCATGGAGTCACAACCTTGGGTATATAGTCCCCAAGGATCAACCGTAGGAGTACAGTCCTCATGGGTACAGCCTTGGGTATATAGTCCCCAAGGATCAACCGTAGGTGTACAGTTCTCATGGAGTTAAAACCCTGGGTGTAGTCCTCATTGGGGAATTCAGTCCTGAGATATAGTCCTCATGTGCAGGATAGGCCTGTAGGATGGTAGTAGGCCATGTTCATGGATATTGTCACAGATAAAGGACACACAGAGGTCTTTCAAAGGATTTCATCGGCATCACGTCATTGTTCATTCATTATCGCATGACATCGTTTCACAGCACTGTGACATTGTCATCAGAATCCCTGTAACCGCCGTGGGGGCTTTTAAAAAGTGCCACTGCCAGTGAACTTGAAACACAACTTTTCATACAGAGTACATGTTAAGTGCTAATGACTAAACGACAGAATCAATAACACTTCCTTTAAGAGTTGCACAATTAGAGCCATTACCGTACTTTAGTTCCATAGAATGGATTCATATTGGTAGATTGGAATAGTAAATAGTGCACAGAAATTGCTTTTTGTGTCATCACTGATAGTAAACATATGGGTGGATTTTATTTCGAGGAGGGTCAGAGGTTAAAATGTTTTCCCAGATTGAATTGGAAGATGAGATTTCATTATTCAATCTTTATCGATTTTCATAATGAAAATTGTTAATACAATTGTCGAATATGTCCATATGTCCGTGTTTTTTTTCTCCAGCCAGTGAATAAACCATGTTTGAAAGATTAACTTGTTTTTTAAGTTTAGGCAAGAGATTTAGGGAAAATCACCATTTAAATTTTACATTGTGTTTAGGTTATATATCTTATAGAATTGTAAAAGCAAATCACCATTGAAATTTTATATTGTCTTTATGTTTACGTAATGGAGTTTGAAAAAAAAAATTCACCAGTTAAATTTGATTTTTCTTTAGGCATAGATGACAGAATTAGGAAAAATCACCAGTTAAAATTTTAAAAATGTTTAGGTAATAGAATTAGGAAAAATCACCAGATAATTTTTTGTTTGTTTGTTATGACTAAATTACATCCATGAAAATAAGCAAAGATCATTAAGTAACCCAAGATCAAAACAAAGTTATAAAGTCCTCAACTCGAGTTTTCTCGATCTAAAAGTGCTTGCTTTCTGTACATAATTTACACGGGCTTGTTGGCCTGCAGTTATCTCGTTAGCTAATCACAATTCCAAATAGCTCTCGCTGATGTGTATTTTACAATATTGCAAGCATAGCAGAATCTGTCATGTTATTAAACATAAATACCTATATATGTGGGGGGTTTTATTGACAAAATGCAAAGTTGTGTTGATTTGCTATATATAACTGGAATATTCTGTCATAAAATGTCTGGTTTAAGACAGAAATTAGATCACTGCAACCATTTCTATGATTGGTGTTTTGGGTTGGAAACGGCTAAATTATCAGCCTACTTGGCTGCACAGTTAGGTTCAATTATTCAATTTACATATCTGTGTAGCCTAAAAATAGCCACTGTATCAGTCAGCACTGTAAATGGCTACCCCCCACTCCCATCTCCCCCCAAAACCCCCCAAAATAAAAAACATTTAGGTGGGGGTTTTAATGAATGCAATTATGATTTCATGGAAATAAATATTAAATGTTATTAAAAGATATAAATTATAGGGTTTATGTAATTTTTGGCTTGTATCTTATAAATATTTTATTTAAAGAGTTTTGTATGGCAGAATATATTATGACAAAAATAATGTGATTTAAATACAACACTGATAAAAGGTTTCTTGGTGGTAAACAAAAAACTTGATGATCATGGAATTCCAAACATGTCCCAACAATATGGCTTCAGTAGATTTTCCTGCTTTATGAACACTAGTAATACAATGTTTCACTAGTGCATAGGCTTTTAGAAGCAGGGAGGAAGTCATTACATAGAAATAAAAGTATTCTTGTCTCCACTTCTTAAATCCACATGATTATTAAAAAATATACTTTATATATCTAGAAAGCATCACAATAAATAAATGTGAGAATTAACATTATTTTGTTGGCATATTTTTAAAACTAATAAATACACATATCATGTAATGCGTTAGACTCTAAACTGATGGGTGGTATAATCAATAACTTAATGAACTATTAATCACAAAGTGGATGTTCTTGCATTGCTTCTTTCAAAATCCTCTTTTTGATAATTTGAAATTAAATTTTATCAATTAAATGTTTTATTTATATAGATATATATATATATAAAAAGTAGCAGCCGCCCACTAGTTATAAACAATTCTTGACATTTTAAATAATTTTCTAATCATTAAATATATTTTATTCGTCATAGAAAAAAGTAAAGTAAATTGAAGTTTGGGAGGCATGTGTTTTTGAGGTAATATTTAATATTTTATTTAAAGTTTGTGTTTTTATAATTGGAAATGCAAACTTTTAGAAATTGGTCAATATATTCAGGTGTTTTTTCTTCTTTTTTCTATTTATTACATTCTTAATATATTTTTATTTAAACTGACCAGATGTTTTAAAAATGCAGTAATTTTTCTTTCAAAATACCAACTTGGCATCACTACTAATTCATCTCAGCTGTATATATGACTTTTAAAGACAAACAGTTATGATTTAATCAATTGCTTGCTTTTTAAACGAGTGAAAAAAAAGAGTAGGACATGTAGAATTTTCAACTGATGCATCACAAGAAAAGCATTAGAGTCAAGTTTTGGCAAAAGGAAAAAGAATTTCTACTAATATGGTACATACATATTTATCATCTGTTATTCACAACTTGAGCTGAGAGAGGAAAACACATCTGCCTCTGGTGCTACACTTACTGATTAGGCAGCTAGCATTTTAAAGTGTGTTTTAGTACAGACAGGCAGCACTTACCAGTGAGTTTGATAGGCTGTACTAATAAAGTACTAGTGGTGAAAGACAAACTTGCCAGCTGAACACTCAATACAACACACTTGCCTGTGTGGCTAAAACTATGATGTATTTCCACATGACTGTAAAAATTCAGTTAATCTAAACATGGCCAAAGTTCAATTCAGTCCTCGTCAAAATGGTCATCGCTTATGGCTTTCTCTTACATTTTCTGTATTGTAAATCAAGTAAAAGGTCAAATAGATGAGCTTTAAACAAACAATAATTCGGTGGTTATGGTTTGTAAATAAACTGCTCTCCTGAAATTATGTAGGAGATCAATTGTTCGGCGTCAAATTAACATTAATTTTGAGTAAAATAAATTGATGATATTCACAATATGATAAGGCAAGCAGTTCTTTGCCCATGCAGAAATCATTTTGCACGAGCACATGCAAACCATAGTGACTGATAATTAAAGCTTTATGAAGGTGATACAGGGTGCAACTTAACAATACAATCAGCTAGACATAGGTGGTTGGCCAAGTGGTTTCCAGCCAGTTACACAAATCGCTCCTGTGTAGAGAGTGGCTGGAATAAAGTATAAAAGTAGTAGAATGAACCAGAAATCGAGTGTCTTGCCAATTACTGGGATGAACCAGAAATCGAGGGTCTTGCCAATTACTGGGATGAACCAGAAATCGAGTGTCTTGCCAATTACTGGGATGAACCAGAAATCGAGGGTCTTGCCAATTACTGGGGTTTTGGGCCGGGCTAACTCTTGACCAAGCAGAAGAATTTGCCAAATTGATATTTATACTTAAAAAATTGCTAAAAATCCAATTAGCGCTGCTTTAGGCTTTATTGGTGCTTATAAAATTTGGAAACTGTTTTTAAAATTGGCGGTAATCAAATTTGGCAGTGTTCAGCTGTGATAATTGGCAACTATAAAAAAACTACCTGTGTCTGCTGATAGACGTTATTGTTATGTTCAGTGTATGCTTTAAAATACTGTAATTATAAATACAAAGTGTGTGTACCACCTGACAAATGTTACACATAGTTGGCTTATAACTATTTTATTATACTACTTGAATTTACACACATGTATTTGAGCTGTAAAGATTTTTAACATGTTCTACGAACATAAGGTAGAGCTTTGGGGTTTTTTCCTTTTATTTTTGAAAACTAGAATCTTTGTCACACTACAACCCAGATAGCATGCGACCAGTGGTGGACCATCAGTGGTTTTAAAAACTAGAATCTTTGTCACACCAACCCAGATAGCATGCGACCAGTGGTGGACCATCAGTGGTTTTAAAAACTAGAATCTTTGTCACACCAACCCAGATAGCATGCGACCAGTGGTGGACCATCAGTGGTTTTAAAAACTAGAATCTTTGTCACACCAACCCAGATAGCATGCGACCAGTGGTGGACCATCAGTGGTTTTAAAAACTAGAATCTTTGTCACACCAACCCAGATAGCATGCGACCAGTGGTGGACCATCAGTGGTTTTAAAAACTAGAATCTTTGTCACACCAACCCAGATAGCATGCGACCAGTGGTGGACCATCAGTGGTTTTAAAAACTAGAATCTTTGTCACACCAACCCAGATAGCATGCGACCAGTGGTGGACCATCAGTGTTTTAAAAACTAGAATCTTTGTCACACCAACCCAGATAGCATGCGACCATCTTTGGACCATCAGTGGTTTTAAAAACATCTTTGTCACACCCCAGATAGCATGCGACCAGTGGTGGACATCAGTGGTTTTAAAAACTAGAATCTTTGTCACACCAACCCAGATAGCATGCGACCAGTGGTGGACCATCAGTGGTTTTAAAAACTAGAATCTTTGTCACACCAACCCAGATAGCATGCGACCAGTGGTGGACCATCAGTGGTTTTAAAAACTAGAATCTTTGTCACACCAACCCAGATAGCATGCGACCAGTGGTGGACCATCAGTGGTTTTAAGAACTAGAATCTTTGTCACACCAACCCAGATAGCATGCGACCAGTGGTGGACCATCAGTGGTTTTATCGTTGGTCCATCATCAGTTGGATGGGTGGGCCACATTGGCTCAGTGGTTTTGGTTATCAGCTGTCTGTCGTTTGTTAACCAACATCAGAACAACTGAATTCCGACAGCATTTCTACCAAAATCAATGTTAACAGTGCTATCTCAGTTGCAGAATACCAGCTTGCCAACAAAATCATTTCTTAAAATTTGCTTTGATCTAAAAACATACCTTGAGCTATATATCCATAAAAAATTAAAGATTTTCAAATAATAAGATTAACATGTTTTAATTTCGTAATAGAATTTTGAAAATTATTTGAAAATCTTTAGAGGAAGATGAGACATTTGGTCGTATTCAATTGAGACAAACACTTTATAACATTATGCCAGGCAGATGTTCTTGACACGTTTGCTGTCTTTGTGCAACTCTGATGGTCCATTCTAACTGCCGAAAGCCAACATGCCATATTTTGATGATTCTCCATTTCAGTTTGATAAGACTGGAACCTAGTTGTACTGAATGCGACTGTACAACAAAGAAGCATATTACAATTTCAAACTGGAGTATTTACGCAAACATTTGTGTGGGATCAATTAATTTACACTTATTTATTGAAAATAAAATGTTAAAAGATGCAAAATAAAGCATTGTAACTTTGAGATAGCACTTGTAAGCCAAATTTTACTGATGCTATCTGGAAGGCCTGTGTCATGTTTTTACAGTGAATTAGCAAGTAAAGGCTAATGCAGACTGGATGTGGCACTTGCCATTACATTACCCTGGTACATTAGTTCAGAGCATTTAGACTGGATGCATGTGATGTGCCCATTTGCAGCCGGAAAGCAGATGGTATATGTGCCTGAAACATAAGCCGCAGACAGATGGGCAGCATCCAGTCTGTACGAGACAGATGGGCGGCATCCAGTCTGTACGAGACAGATGGGCGGCATCCAGTCTGTACGAGACAGATGGGCGGCATCCAGTCTGTACGAGACAGATGGGCAGCATCCAGTCGTACGAGCCTTTAGACAAGAATTTTCATTCATTCTACTCACCAGCAGCACATTAGATGTGTCCCATTGTTTAGTAACATATTGAGGCATTATTCATTTTCCTTCAGCAAGTAACGTTAAAATGCATTTCAGCTTATTTATAGGCATTATCAGGACTTGTTTTGTTCTCAGCAAGTAACTCATTAAGATGTGTTCTCTGTTCAAATCATTGAGTACTGTGAAGTTGACAAAAGATGTTATTAATTCCATATTGGCAGACAACACATTAAGATGTGTTGCTCATTCTCCATTGACAACACATTAGTGTCACAGATTATTAACGTGTTATTAATTTTCCATCAACACATTAATGCCATTCAGCCTCCTGGCAATGTGAGTTGTACAATGGTGTGTTACAAACTTCAACATGTTATTCGTTCTCCATTGACAACACATTAACATGTTATTCAGCCTCATGGCAACACATGAAATGATGTGTTATAGAACTTTAATATTGTTCATTTTCCATTGGCAACACAATGTGTTGTTCTTCGTTCTGTTTGCAAGCAACACATAAGATGTGTTGCGTATCATTCATCCACATTGTTGATCATCCGATTCACACTCGATCCTACCAGTAAGAATGGCAGTGTTTTATTTTGTTGGCAGATATTGTCAGATGTGCTGTAAATACGTCTCTGGTTTTGTCATGCAGAGACATTTTGTATCATGTTGAAATGTTATAAAGTGAAGAAAAAAAATAAAAATAAATAAAAATATAAAAATTTGTTTTGTTCTGTTGTTTGTGTAGATACCTGGTTAGTAACAACAAAAGCATAATTTACAATACTTCCATTTATTCACTGTCATACATCCATCACAAAAATGCATATATAAATTATATATATCGACACAACAAGCGTACACTTAAGTGCAAAATGCTACAATATATTCTTACAAAATACCATATGAAAACAGGTTACTACCCATGCTTATAAAACATATTGGGCAGAATTTACTAAAGATACTTTAAGCACCCCTGTGTGTAATAATTTATGATAAATGCAGGTATCATGTCCTGTCAAGTTGCTTGTACACCCATCTTTGATGAGTCCTGTTATGGTATGCAGAGTCGGATCTAGGCCCCCCCCCTAAATTTTGTGATAGTAATAATTTTATTATACATTAATTTTCATTTTTTTACAATCCCCCTCCAAACCTCCCCCAAAGTTCCCTTGGCATTCCACCTCATATCACTGGGGCTCCACTAAATGGATTTTCTGGATCCGCCACTGGTATGTCTATACATCTGCCATCAACTTGCCATTACCAGAACATCTCTTTATCATCAATGCATATATGATAATCAAACCTTGCATGCAAATAGAACATCAATGGGATGGTCGTGTGTAGTGTACCATAACTAGGTCACTGCGACCTACTTTTGAAGGGTGTACCATGTACCTCACCAGTACTCAATTCCCCCTGCATTTAAAATAAACACACCTGAAATAATCATCTATAAATAGAGATTACTGTATAAACTTGTGTGTTGTAGTCGCTTTACGAAACAAGTTAGGATTTTGTTATTTCCACGAGCGAGAGCAAGGGTAATGCATAAATCCGGACATTAGTTTCGTAAAATCGGTACAACACACGTGCGAGTAATAATTTCTTTATTATCCCTATTATTCTGGTTATTTTTAATTAATAACAAAGGCCATCTCAAAATGTTTCAATCAGAGGAGACACAAAATGACGTCATATTTCACATACACAGTCTGAGCTAGGACGGGAAGAGACTTCATGTTACAACGTCTATTCCCAAATTACATCTTTACACTTGTTATTATACATGTGCTTCATATGGTTTTTATTAACTCGCTTATGTTGAACCATGTGGATTATAATAAATATGACACTTCAGGGTGAATGTAGACTGAAAATGTAACATAATGGGGCTGTATTTATGACCAGTATTCCTCTGCAATACAATATCGTGCAACTAAGTTTAGACAAAAAGTTTTATAAGCATGGGTCAATACAGTACTCTACTTTATTTATACGGTAGGAAATGTTTCACGATTGTACACAAAAATAATTCGGGGGGGGGGGGGTCCCCCCATTTTCCTTTAAGTGCACTTGTAGTAGTTTGAATATTTATAGACTTGATTTTCTCAAATAACTGATTCTGTCTTAGAATATTTATAGACTTGATTTTCTCAAATAACTGATTCTGTCTTAGAATATTTATAGACTTGATTTTCTCAAATAACTGATTCTGTCTTAGAATATTTAAACAGTGGACTTTTAGGTACCAGTTTGAATATTTAAACAAGTCTATTGTCTGGCAAAAGTTTGAATATTTAAATACTTCAATTCTTTGGTGGTTTAAATATTTTAATAGCAGTTTAAATATTTAAATAGCCGGTTTTCTGGTAGCCAAATGAATATTTAAATGGCCAATAGCTGGTTTTCTGAAAGTAGTTTAAATATTTAAATAGTTGATAATCTAATAGCAGTTTAAATATTTATTAAATTACTGATTCTCGGGTATCAGTTTGAATATTTAAACAGTTGATTCTCTGGTAACACTTTAAATATTTATTAAACAGCTGATCTCGGGTATCAGTTTGAATATTTAAACACTTGATTCTCTGGTAACACTTTAAATATTTATTAAACAGCTGATCTCGGGTATCAGTTTGAATATTTAAACAGTTGATTCTCGGGTATCAGTTCGGGTATCAGTTTGAATATTTAAACAGTTGATTCTCGGGTATCAGTTCGGGTATCAGTTTGAATATTTAAACAGTTGATTCTCGGGTATCAGTTCGGGTATCAGTTTGAATATTTAAACAGTTGATTCTCGGGTATCAGTTTGAATATTTAAACAGTTGATTCTCGGGTATTAGTTTGAATATTTAAACAGCTGATCTCGGGTACCCTATTGAATATTTAAATAGTAGATTCTCGGGTATCAGTTTGAATATTTAAATGGTTGATTCTCTGGCTGAATCGTCGTTCTCTCCCACGTACACACCGCTCTCGCAGCTCTCGAGCCAGGACCCGCTGCGGTGAATCTCCGCTACCGGCTCCACCCCCGCGTCAGCCATCACCCCGACACCGTTACTAATCTGATAGATGATAATCTGAGGTAATCGGCCGGTGACCAGCAGGTAATCCTTCACAATCCTGGCGGTCACGTGGCACACAATCCTAGCACAAACAAACAGGATTATGACACAGGCTGTGTTGAAGCACAGACTCCGAGCAGTGTTTAGCAAGGGAGACAACTCTTGACTTATCAATGAGGAGATGTTTGAGAAATCAAAATCTGCAAGAAAAAAAAGAAAGAAAAAGAAATAAAATGGATGAACAGACAGATGGATGTGGAGTAAACAAGTTTCATGTTTTCAGTTTGATATTTCAATAACACACCATTAACTTCTGGCCTAAAATTATAACTGGCACACAAATTGGATTGAAGAATAATTTTATATTTGGTTATTGATGACAAGAATGCAAGTAAATATTTAAAGCCACTATCTAGCTTTGCCATCCTAGAACATCCTTTACTAAAATAAATCAATCACATATGACCGATTACATATTTTTTCTTCTGAATTCTAAGACACATTAAGTTTTGATAGGTCTCTTGTTAAAATCTTGAGTTATCTTTGGGAAAAAAGGGAAAGAAAAACTTACCATCAAATATATGATGTTGTATGGGAAGAAAGTTGCAGGGTGTAAGCGGTGACAGGGAAGGCATACGGATCTCTCCCAAATCACAGGCAACGTTTGATGTGTTGTTACACAGCTCAGACATAACAGACAGGAGCAGGTCACTCTGAAATACACAAACACATTCAGATATTTAACACTATAACAGGTCACTCTGAAATACATTCAGATATTTAACACTAACAGGCCACTATAAAATGCACAAACACATTCAGATAATCAGATATTGAACCCAGACAGGTTAGTTTGAAAGAGAAGCATTACTCTAAAACAAACCTGCACTGCTAAACCATTAACAATCGGTCTCTTACCTTTCAGGACTGTTTTCTCTTAAACGTGTGTATTACTCTATGGTTAAAACAAACCTGCACTGCTAAACCATTAACAATCGGTCTCTTACCTTTCAGGAATGTTTTCTCTTAAACGTGTGTATTACTCTATGGTTAAAACAAACCTGCACTGCTAAACCATTAACAATCGGTCTCTTACCTTTCAGGACTGTTTTCTCTTAAACGTGTGTATTACTCTATGGTTAAAACAAACCTGCACTGCTAAACCATTAACAATCGGTCTCTTACCTTTCAGGACTGTTTTCTCTTAAACGTGTGTATTACTCTATGGTTAAAACAAACCTGCACTGCTAAACCATTAACAATCGGTCTCTTACCTTTCAGGACTGTTTTCTCTTAAACGTGTTTATTACTCTATGGTTAAAACAAACCTGCACTGCTAAACCATTAACAATCGGTCTCTTACCTTTCAGGACTGTTTTCTCTTAAACGTGTGTATTACTCTATGGTTAAAACAAACCTGCACTGCTAAACCATTAACAATCGGTCTCTTACCTTTCAGGACTGTTTTCTCTTAAACGTGTGTATTACTCTATGGTTAAAACAAACCTGCACTGCTAAACCATTAACAATCGGTCTCTTACCTTTCAGGACTGTTTTCTCTTAAACGTGTGTATTACTCTATGGTTAAAACAAACCTGCACTGCTAAACCATTAACAATCGGTCTCTTACCTTTCAGGACTGTTTTCTCTTAAACGTGTGTATTACTCTATGGTTAAAACAAACCTGCACTGCTAAACCATTAACAATCGGTCTCTTACCTTTCAGGACTGTTTTCTCTTAAACGTGTGTATTACTCTATGGTTAAAACAAACCTGCACTGCTAAACCATTAACAATCGGTCTCTTACCTTTCAGGAATGTTTTCTCTTAAACGTGTGTATTACTCTATGGTTAAAACAAACCTGCACTGCTAAACCATTAACAATCGGTCTCTTACCTTTCAGGACTGTTTTCTCTTAAACGTGTGTATTACTCTATGGTTAAAACAAACCTGCACTGCTAAACCATTAACAATCGGTCTCTTACCTTTCAGGACTGTTTTCTCTTAAACGTGTGTATTACTCTATGGTTAAAACAAACCTGCACTGCTAAACCATTAACAATCGGTCTCTTACCTTTCAGGACTGTTTTCTCTTAAACGTGTGTATTACTCTATGGTTAAAACAAACCTGCACTGCTAAACCATTAACAATCGGTCTCTTACCTTTCAGGACTGTTTTCTCTTAAACGTGTGTATTACTCTATGGTTAAAACAAACCTGCACTGCTAAACCATTAACAATCGGTCTCTTACCTTTCAGGACTGTTTTCTCTTAAACGTGTGTATTACTCTATGGTTAAAACAAACCTGCACTGCTAAACCATTAACAATCGGTCTCTTACCTTTCAGGACTGTTTTCTCTTAAACGTGTGTATTACTCTATGGTTAAAACAAACCTGCACTGCTAAACCATTAACAATCGGTCTCTTACCTTTCAGGACTGTTTTCTCTTAAACGTGTGTATTACTCTATGGTTAAAACAAACCTGCACTGCTAAACCATTAACAATCGGTCTCTTACCTTTCAGGACTGTTTTCTCTTAAACGTGTGTATTACTCTATGGTTAAAACAAACCTGCACTGCTAAACCATTAACAATCGGTCTCTTACCTTTCAGGACTGTTTTCTCTTAAACGTGTGTATTACTCTATGGTTAAAACAAACCTGCACTGCTAAACCATTAACAATCGGTCTCTTACCTTTCAGGACTGTTTTCTCTTAAACGTGTGTATTACTCTATGGTTAAAACAAACCTGCACTGCTAAACCATTAACAATCGGTCTCTTACCTTTCAGGAATGTTTTCTCTTAAACGTGTGTATTACTCTATGGTTAAAACAAACCTGCACTGCTAAACCATTAACAATTGGTCTCTTACCTTTCAGGAATGTTTTCTCTTAAACGTGTGTATTAGATTGTCAAGGTTAGATGATTACGGAGTTTATTTATAATTGGAGGGAACATTATGTGAGATTTAGGATATCACACAGTTATCTCACATGTTTATTATTGGAGGGAACATTATGTGAGATTTATTATATCACACAGTTATCTCACATGTTTATTATTGGAGGGAACATTATGTGAGATTTATTATATCACACAGTTATCTCACATGTTTATTATTGGAGGGAACATTATGTGAGATTTATTATATCACACAGTTATCTCACATGTTTATTATTGGAGGGAACATTATGTGAGATTTATTATATCACACAGTTATCTCACATGTTTATTATTGGAGGGAACATTATGTGAGATTTAGGATATCACACAGTTATCTCACATATCTCACATGTTTATTATTGGAGGGAACATTATGTGAGATTTATTATATCACACAGTTATCTCACATGTTTATTATTGGAGGGAACATTATGTGAGATTTATTATATCACACAGTTATCTCACATGTTTATTATTGGAGGGAACATTATGTGAGATTTAGGATATCACACAGTTATCTCACATGTTTATTATTGGAGGGAACATTATGTGAGATTTAGGATATCACACAGTTATCTCACATGTTTATTATTGGAGGGAACATTATGTGAGATTTAGGATATCACACAGTTATCTCACATGTTTATTATTGGAGGGAACATTATGTGAGATTTAGGATATCACACAGTTATCTCACATGTTTATTATTGGAGGGAACATTATGTGAGATTTAGGATATCACACAGTTATCTCGCATGTTTATTATTGGAGGGAACATTATGTGAGATTTATTATATCACACAGTTATCTCGCATGTTTATTATTGGAGGGAACATTATGTGAGATTTAGGATATCACACAGTTATCTCGCATGTTTATTATTGGAGGGAACATTATGTGAGATTTAGGATATTACAGTTATCTCGCATGTTTATTATTGGAGGGAACATTATGTGAGATTTATTATATCACACAGTTATCTCGCATGTTTATTATTGGAGGGAACATTATGTGAGATTTATTATATCACACAGTTATCTCGCATGTTTATTATTGGAGGGAACATTATGTGAGATTTAGGATATCACACAGTTATCTCGCATGTTTATTATTGGAGGGAACATTATGTGAGATTTATTATATCACACAGTTATCTCGCATGTTTATTATTGGAGGGAACATTATGTGAGATTTAGGATATCACACAGTTATCTCACATGTTTATTATTGGAGGGAACATTATGTGAGATTTATTATATCACACAGTTATCTCGCATGTTTGTTGTGACATCAGTTTAAAGACATCTGGTTTGTTGATCAATGGTGATCACCCAGATACAGTACCATCTATGGTGCCAGAACCTTCTGAGGCCTGGGACAAGTGATCAGATCAGATCAGATGCCAATACAATACCATCTATGGTGCCAGGACCTTCTGAGGCCTGGGACAAGTGATCAGATCAGATCAGATGCCAATACAATACCATCTATGGTGCCAGAACCTTCTGAGAACAGGGACAAGTGATCAGATCAGATCAGATCAGATGCCAATACAATACCATCTATGGTGCCAGAACCTTCTGAGGCTAGGGATATATAAACAAGTGATCAGATCAGATCAGATCAGATGCCAATACAATACCATCTATGGTGCCAGAACCTTCTGAGGCTAGGGATATATAAACAAGTGATCAGATCAGATCAGATCATATGCCAATACAATACCATCTATGGTGCCAGAACCTTCTGAGAACAGGGACAAGTGATCAGATCAGATCAGATCAGATGCCAATACAATACCATCTATGGTGCCAGAACCTTCTGAGGCTAGGGACAAGTGATCAGATCAGATCAGATGCCAATACAATACCATCTATGGTGCCAGAACCTTCTGAGGCCTGGGACAAGTGATCAGATCAGATCAGATGACAATACAATACCATCTATGGTGCCAGAACCTTCTGAGGCTAGGGATATATAAACAAGTGATCAGATCAGATCAGATCATATGCCAATACAATACCATCTATGGTGCCAGAACCTTCTGAGAACAGGGACAAGTGATCAGATCAGATCAGATCAGATGCCAATACAATACCATCTATGGTGCCAGAACCTTCTGAGGCTAGGGACAAGTGATCAGATCAGATCAGATCAGATGCCAATACAATACCATCTATGGTGCCAGAACCTTCTGAGGCTAGGGACAAGTGATCAGATCAGATCAGATCAGATGCCAATACAATACCATCTATGGTGCCAGAACCTTCTGAGGCTAGGGATATATAAACAAGTGATCAGATCAGATCAGATCAGATGCCAATACAATACCATCTATGGTGCCAGAACCTTCTGAGAACAGGGACAAGTGATCAGATCAGATCAGATCAGATGCCAATACAATACCATCTATGGTGCCAGAACCTTCTGAGAACAGGGACAAGTGATCAGATCAGATCAGATCAGATGCCAATACAATACCATCTATGGTGCCAGAACCTTCTGAGAACAGGGACAAGTGATCAGATCAGATCAGATCAGATGCCAATACAATACCATCTATGGTGCCAGAACCTTCTGAGGCTAGGGACAAGTGATCAGATCAGATCAGATCAGATGCCAATACAATACCATCTATGGTGCCAGAACCTTCTGAGGCTAGGGACAAGTGATCAGATCAGATCAGATCAGATGCCAATACAATACCATCTATGGTGCCAGAACCTTCTGAGGCTAGGGATATATAAACAAGTGATCAGATCAGATCAGATCAGATGCCAATACAATACCATCTATGGTGCCAGAACCTTCTGAGGCTAGGGATATATAAACAAGTGATCAGATGCCAGATCAGATGGTGATGCCAATACAATACCATCTATGGTGCCAGAACCTTCTGAGGCCTGGGACAAGTGATCAGATCAGATCAGATGCCAATACAATACCATCTATGGTGCCAGAACCTTCTGAGAACAGGGACAAGTGATCAGATCAGATCAGATCAGATGCCAATACAATACCATCTATGGTGCCAGAACCTTCTGAGGCTAGGGACAAGTGATCAGATCAGATCAGATGCCAATACAATACCATCTATGGTGCCAGAACCTTCTGAGGCTAGGGACAAGTGATCAGATCAGATCAGATGCCAATACAATACCATCTATGGTGCCAGAACCTTCTGAGGCCTGGGACAAGTGATCAGATCAGATCAGATGCCAATACAATACCATCTATGGTGCCAGAACCTTCTGAGGCTAGGGATATATAAACAAGTGATCAGATCAGATCAGATCAGATGCCAATACAATACCATCTATGGTGCCAGAACCTTCTGAGGCTAGGGATATATAAACAAGTGATCAGATCAGATCAGATCAGATGCCAATACAATACCATCTATGGTGCCAGAACCTTCTGAGAACAGGGACAAGTGATCAGATCAGATCAGATCAGATGACAATACAATACCATCTATGGTGCCAGAACCTTCTGAGGCTAGGGACAAGTGATCAGATCAGATCAGATCAGATGCCAATACAATACCATCTATGGTGCCAGAACCTTCTGAGAACAGGGTCAAGTGATCAGATCAGATCAGATGCCAATACAATACCATCTATGGTGCCAGAACCTTCTGAGGCCAGGAACAAGTGATCAGATCAGATCAGATACTGGCCAGTGATATGATACTAATCAAACTGATTGCTCTGTGATGTATGTGAACACTAACTGTGCAAACATGAATCCATCATAACTAAGTTGTACCTGGATTAGATGTTTAAATTTCTATTTAAACGGGGTTTTTTTAAAGGATATTTAAGAAAAAGAATACTAGTCTTGTATCCATTAGATGCAATATATCTTAAAAGTATAGTCAACATACTTTCACTAGTTAAAAACATTGTAAACCAATCCATTGTGAGATAAATGGTATCTATCATGTAGTGTTCTTCATTTCACAACCCGTACTCTACAATTTTTCCTCTCATTCTTAGCTATCTATCATGTAGTGTTCTTCATTTCACAACCCGTACTCTACAATTCTTCCTCCCATCCATAGCTATCTATCACGTAGTGTTCTTCATTTCACAACCCGTACTCTACCATTCTTCCTCCCATCCTTAGCTATCTATCACGTAGTGTTCTTCATTTCACAACCCGTACTCTACAATTCTTCCTCCCATCCATAGCTATCTATCACGTAGTGTTCTTCATTTCACAACCCGTACTCTACAATTCTTTCTCCCATCCATAGCTATCTATCACGTAGTGTTCTTCATTTCACAACCCGTACTCTACAATTCTTCCTCCCATCCATAGCTATCTATCACGTAGTGTTCTTCATTTCACAACCCGTACTCTACAATTCTTCCTCTCATCCTTGGCTATCTATCACGTAGTGTTCTTCATTTCACAACCCGTACTCTACAATTCTTCCTCTCATCCTTGGCTATCTATCACGTAGTGTTCTTCATTTCACAACCCGTACTCTACAATTCTTCCTCTCATCCTTGGCTATCTATCACGTAGTGTTCTTCATTTCACAACCCGTACTCTACAATTCTTCCTCCCATCCATAGCTATCTATCACGTAGTGTTCTTCATTTCACAACCCGTGCTCTACAATTCTTCCTCCCATCCTTAGCTATCTATCACGTAGTGTTCTTCATTTCACAACCCGTACTCTACAATTCTTCCTCCCATCCTTAGCTATCTATCACGTAGTGTTCTTCATTTCACAACCCGTACTCTACAATTCTTCCTCCCATCCTTAGCTATCTATCACGTAGTGTTCTTCATTTCACAACCCGTACTCTACAATTCTTCCTCTCATCCATAGCTATCTATCACGTAGTGTTCTTCATTTCACAACCCGTGCTCTACAATTCTTCCTCCCATCCTTAGCTATCTATCACGTAGTGTTCTTCATTTCACAACCCGTGCTCTACAATTCTTCCTCCCATCCTTAGCTATCTATCAGGTAGTGTTCTTCATTTCACAACCCGTGCTCTACAATTCTTCCTCCCATCCTTAGCTATCTATCACGTAGTGTTCTTCATTTCACAACCCGTACTCTACAATTCTTCCTCCCATCCTTAGCTATCTATCAGGTAGTGTTCTTCATTTCACAACCCGTACTCTACAATTCTTCCTCCCATCCTTAGCTATCTATCAGGTAGTGTTCTTCATTTCACAACCCGTACTCTACAATTCTTTCTCCCATCCATAGCTATCTATCAGGTAGTGTTCTTCATTTCACAACCCGTACTCTACAATTCTTTCTCCCATCCATAGCTATCTATCACGTAGTGTTCTTCATTTCACAACCCGTACTCTACAATTCTTTCTCCCATCCATAGCTATCTATCACGTAGTGTTCTTCATTTCACAACCCGTACTCTACAATTCTTTCTCCCATCCATAGCTATCTATCATGTAGTGTTCTTCATTTCACAACCCGTACTCTACAATTCTTTCTCCCATCCATAGCTATCTATCACGTAGTGTTCTTCATTTCACAACCCGTACTCTACAATTCTTCCTCTCATCCTTGGCTATCTATCATGTATTTTTAATCCAGATACCGACTCCAAACCCTGAGTGAGTGCTCCGCAAGGCTCAATGGGTAGGTGTAAACCACTTACACCAACCAGTGATCCATAACTGGTTCAACAAAGGCCATGGTTTGTGCTATCCTGCCTGTGGGAAGCGCAAATAAAAGATCCCTTGCTGCCTGTTGTAAAAGAGTAGCCTATGTGGTGACAGCAGGTTTCCTCTAAACAAACAACAGTGTCAGAATGACCATATGTTTGACGTCCAATAGCCGATGATAAGATAAAAAATCAATGTGCTCTAGTGGCGTCGTTAAATAAAACATACTTTACTGTTGTTCATGTAAAATAATGGTTTATTCATCGAATGGATGAGAGAAAAAGACTCCATCCCGAGGGTGTACGTTTTCTGTCTCACATGACCAGATATTATTATAAAGGAATCTACTAACCCCTACACACATACCTGTCTTTGCATAGTGGCGTACATGAAGGTGTTCGACTCTCCCACTTCGCGATGCACGAACGTTGCCAGGTTGTCCAGCAGGCCGTTGAGGTGTGACGCCGATGCTGCGAGGTATCTGTTCACCACGGCCGCCTGCCACTGCAGCTCCAACAGCAACAAGTCGGCCCCCAACAACACCTCAACATTGCCCTCATCCAGCCAGTACTGTAGCAGGTAGACGAGATAGCACAGTAAAATCACAACCACACATGAATGGGTGAAGCGCCACAGCAGCTTCGAGAGCAGGGCTCGGTGGATCCACCAGCAGCAGTGCAGGATGTTCTTCACTGGCCACAGACGAAACTTCTCCTTCGACACCTTCGGCTTCTGGTTCATCTTGTGCGACCATATCTCTCGCAGGATGTCTTCTTTCGATTTCGGGTACGACTGACAGAAGTAGACGTATAGTTCATGGTCCGAGTTCCAGCGCATGTTTTCTGAGTTCTGAATACAGTTGTACTGTTGGTCATAAGACTCGGACACTCTCGGCGGGTGTTGACCCGTCTGTATTTTCAAGACCTTCCGCGATATGTTGTCGGTCGGGATGGGTTCTTCCCTTCCTTGCAGAGCTTCCTGTACCTCCTTGTACAGCCACGTGAAGCGGTAGACCCACAGGAAAACATCGAGCAAAACAAACACCGCTATTAACCCGTATAATGCAATCTCACAATCGGACGACAAACTCAAGTCTGCATCCTTTTCATTGGTCTTCTTAATGGTTACCTCCCTTTGGTTGGTTCTCTGAGTATTCTTTTCGGTAGGTTTCCATTTTGGTCTTGGTAAAATTAAATGCTTGTATCTGATGGTGTGAGAATTTTTAATGGTTATCGTGGGAATTTCCACATGTGCCGGTTGCCGGAGGTCCAGAGATGAAAATAATGAGAAGACGTAAGGAGATTCCTTTGTTAATCTGAAAAACAAAATTTACATAATACAGATTCTTCATATAAATATACTGATACCACATATCGTAAAGGCTTGTGATTGAGACCAAAAAAATATTTTGTGCTTCAAGGAATGTGCCAAAACAATTAGGACAAGTTGACTTTTTGAAAAAAATTATTCTTTTGGACTACATTGACAGGTCCAGATAAAATGTTATGTTTATACTATTTTCACCTATGTATTAAATTGTTTTAATTACAAGAAAAATACATTAAAAAAAAATCACCGTTGGTCCTTTTTGGAAGGTAGGTTGGATTTTCAGAAACAGACAATTTGTTTTTATACCTAACTGTCTGCACATAAAACTAATCTCTGTTTTGATACATAACTGCCCTGTCACAATTTATAGCTGACTTTTCAAATGCAACTATTTTCACCAAAAAAAAACCCTCTCAAAATATTTTCACAAGTAACTAAGCTCTGAGATATTTAAAACTATTTTTGCAACCTACCTCTGACGATATGTCATTATTTTAACCAGTGGCTGACCTCTTCCAAGATATAACAAACATGTACAACTTACCTGTAGCAATATTTACTGGCATGTGCTATAACTTACAATAACTTACAAAACCCTGCAATTGCCCTCTTTTTTTTTCAAGATGGATTTTTTCCTTATTGTCAAAAAGAAAATTTACTTTGTGGACTGAAAACAATCTGAATCTTAGCATCATCAGGCATGATCGTAAATACATGTAAATTACAGGCATTAAGTGAATTAGATCAACTAGGTCATTGAACTGTTGACTGTTCATAGCACGTGCATTGCAGGGACCCTTGGATTGCAGGTGGATGACAACTTATACATTGTTCAACCGTGGCTATGGTGCATTACAGGTGTTTTATTTTCAGTAAAATGTTTAACATACACTCCTACAAGTCACTTGTATTATGTAAGTGTTATGGTCAACCTGATGATGAGATATTTGTAGATATACATATATAGAGAAAGCTAGTTTCGGTAGTTTAATCAAAATTTCTTCATCATTTATATTGGCAAAATAGGCTACCTTTTCTGGTGCCTAATACCCCCCCCCCCCCCCCCCCCACCACACACACAAAACAAACTTTACCGATTTACTTGGGCTTGAAAGGTGGACATTTGGTCTTGGCGACAGATTTTCTAACAGAAATTATGCTGTTATTAAAGAAAATTATTTTAATTCTGTATCGCATTACATATAATGTGTTACTTTGATGTAATACAATTAAACTATAAAGATTGAACTAGCACGTCACTGCGGACTGACTATGCTGTATATGATAAATTGTCATCCCCTTGCAACCCCATTGTTCTTGATCGTGCACATGTCACTTTTAGCCAACGAATACAGAGTTGATGTTTAAAAATAAACATATCGACAAACTGTGTCACATTAACGTACATGTATAATAATTAAAATCTCTACAGAGTTGATGTAGAAAAATAAAGACACTGAAAAATTGTGTCTACCTTTCAGAAATCTTGTTTCCTACTGACATCAAGTTGTCTGCTCGGTCAATCTGCAGCCATGAGAGAAACTTGAGAAGGTGTGGCATTGACAGCTCCACCGTTTTGTCTCGACTGTTCTGTTTGGAAAACATCTCTCGAGGAAAATCAAACCACCCGTTGTGCACAACCTCTTTCAAGTAATTGTAATAATTTTCACTAAATCGATGAAAATACTCCTCAACAGTTTGGTTACATTCACGGAAAAATGCCTCCACTTTTTTAACGTGTTTCGAAGACTTTTCTTCCATTAAATTTTCTGCCATGTATCGTAAAGAGCCATTTGCTACATAGATCACTGCTAACTGTTTCTCCATTATCTTGATGTGTTCATTAACAATCTGTCTGTTTTCCATGTTTAAATGGTGCGTACAAGCCATCTGCCTCTGTTTGAAGACGTTAATCATCAGAGTTATCTGCTCTTGTTCAAACTCTTTCATATGCTGCAGTGAAACATTCATCTGGTTCTGAAGCTGTGAGGTCAGATTGACAATCCCAGAATAGTTTGAAAACATTGACATATGGGTGAAGTAAAGCAGCCCAAAGGCCAAGGAAAATGTGAAAACAATGGAGTATATCACGTAAAGCACAACCAACCAGCAAATGAGAATTTTGGAAGCTCCTTTTTTTTGAGTCTTTTTCACACTTTCTTGTGGTCTGTCTAAATTATTCAACATGGCTGACTCTGGTTTGTCAGTCATCTCATCCATGTATTTTGGCGTGGACAGAGTAAAACACAAATACACAACGAACAGCACCACCAACATCATTATAGACAAAGAAATTGTTAGAATAATCGGGATCCACGGAGAGAATGTATCGGATTCCCACGTGTCTGTGATTCCTCCTGCATCTGAGGTCATGGCAGCCATGTTTTCTGGAACGATGACCGATGTTAAAAACAGTCTGTGTGAAGTCGACGAATCGTTAACATAGACAACAAAAATGTCGGGAAGCTGTGGTTTCGAGTCCGATATGTTGAATCGGAGAGTAAAGCGTTTGGGGCAGTTCACAAAGGCCTCGAAGTGACCAAGGCACTGTGACTGGAGTTTGTCAAAAATTCGGATCGCTAAGATACCTGGACAGCCGCTCAATAAACCTGGAATGGAAAAGAAAAGTAAATTAAAATTTCTGTGTTTGAAAATATTTTTACATACAAATTACAAAGTTAACAGTTAAAATATTCCAGAGGACTTCCGATATATCTGTTATGAAGGAAACGACATGGGAATCTCCATCTACCAGAGACTTGCACACAGATCAAAGGGGAGATAACTTTGTCAAATGTTTTTAAATTTAATGTTTTCCTTGGATTCATCATGTTGTTTATTTTACCATTTCTTTATTCTAACTACACATATTAAGCTGGACTACCCTGCCTTGGTGGTGTAGTAATTACCATTTCTTTATTCTAACTACACATATTAAGCTGGACTACCCTGCCTTGGTGGTGCAGTAATTACCATTTCTTTATTCTAACTACACATATTAAGCTGGACTACCCTGCCTTGGTGGTGTAGTAATTACCATTTCTTTATTCTAACTACACATATTAAGCTGGACTACCCTGCCTTGGTGGTGTAGTAATTACCATTTCTTTATTCTAACTACACATATTAAGCTGGACTACCCTGGCTTGGTGGTGTAGTAATTAAGTCACCAGACTTAAGACTGATAGGTTCTGGGTTCACATTCCCATACCGACTCCCACACTAACCAATAACCCAAGTCCTGGACAGATGAGTAAGATAGTTCAGGTGTATCCAGGATAACCCAAGTCCTGGACAGATGAGTAAGATAGTTCACATGTGTGTCCAGTATAACCCAAGTCCTGGACAGACGAGTAAGATAGTTCAGGTGTGTGTCCAGTATAACCCAAGTCCTGGACAGACGAGTAAGATAGTTCAGGTGTGTGTCCAGTATAACCCAAGTCCTGGCAGATGACTAAGATAGTTCAGGTGTGTGTCCAGTATAACCCAAGTCCTGGACAGATGAGTAAGATAGTTCACGTGTGTGTCCAGTATAACCCAAGTCCTGGACAGATGACTAAGATAGTTCAGGTGTGTGTCCAGTATAACCCAAGTCCTGGACAGATGAGTAAGATAGTTCAGGTGTGTGTCCAGGATAACCCAAGTCCTGGACAGATGAGTAAGATAGTTCACGTGTGTGTCCAGTATAACCCAAGTCCTGGACAGATGAGTAAGATAGTTCAGGTGTGTGTCCAGGATAACCCAAGTCCTGGACAGATGAGTAAGATAGTTCAGGTGTGTGTCCAGGATAACCCAAGTCCTGGACAGATGAGTAAGATAGTTCAGGTGTGTGTCCAGTATAACCCAAGTCCTGGACAGATGACTAAGATAGTTCAGGTGTGTGTCCAGGATAACCCAAGTCCTGGCAGATGACTAAGATAGTTCAGGTGTGTGTCCAGGATAACCCAAGTCCTGGACAGATGACTAAGATAGTTCAGGTGTGTGTCCAGTATAACACAAGTCCTGGACAGATGAGTAAGATAGTTCAGGTGTGTGTCCAGTATAACACAAGTCCTGGACAGATGACTAAGATAGTTCAGGTGTGTGTCCAGTATAACCCAAGTCCTGGACAGATGAGTAAGATAGTTCACGTGTGTGTCCAGTATAACCCAAGTCCTGGACAGATGAGTAAGATAGTTCACGTGTGTGTCCAGTATAACCCAAGTCCTGGACAGATGACTAAGATAGTTCAGGTGTGTGTCCAGTATAACCCAAGTCCTGGACAGACGAGTAAGATAGTTCAGGTGTGTGTCCAGTATAACCCAAGTCCTGGACAGACGAGTAAGATAGTTCAGGTGTGTGTCCAGGATAACCCAAGTCCTGGACAGACGAGTAAGATAGTTCAGGTGTGTGTCCAGGATAACCCAAGTCCTGGACAGACGAGTAAGATAGTTCAGGTGTGTGTCCAGGATAACCCAAGTCCTGGACAGACGAGTAAGATAGTTCAGGTGTGTGTCCAGGATAACCCAAGTCCTGGACAGACGAGTAAGATAGTTCAGGTGTGTGTCCAGGATAACCCAAGTCCTGGACAGACGAGTAAGATAGTTCAGGTGTGTGTCCAGGATAACCCAAGTCCTGGACAGACGAGTAAGATAGTTCAGGTGTGTGTCCAGGATAACCCAAGTCCTGGACAGACGAGTAAGATAGTTCAGGTGTGTGTCCAGGATAACCCAAGTCCTGGACAGACGACTAAGATAGTTCAGGTGTGTGTCCAGGATAACCCAAGTCCTGGACAGACGACTAAGATAGTTCAGGTGTGTGTCCAGGATAACCCAAGTCCTGGACAGACGACTAAGATAGTTCAGGTGTGTGTCCAGGATAACCCAAGTCCTGGACAGACGACTAAGATAGTTCAGGTGTGTGTCCAGGATAACCCAAGTCCTGGACAGACGAGTAAGATAGTTCAGGTGTGTGTCCAGGATAACCCAAGTCCTGGACAGACGAGTAAGATAGTTCAGGTGTGTGTCCAGTATAACCCAAGTCCTGGCAGACGAGTAAGATAGTTCAGGTGTGTGTCCAGGATAACCCAAGTCCTGGACAGATGAGTAAAATAGTTCAGGTGTGTGTCCAGGATAACCCAAGTCCTGGACAGATGACTAAGATAGTTCACATGTGTGTCCAGTATAACCCAAGTCCTGGACAGATGAGTAAGATAGTTCAGGTGTGTGTCCAGGATAACCCAAGTCCTGGACAGATGAGTAAGATAGTTCAGGTGTGTGTCCAGTATAACCCAAGTCCTGGCAGACGAGTAAGATAGTTCAGGTGTGTGTCCAGGATAACCCAAGTCCTGGACAGATGAGTAAAATAGTTCAGGTGTGTGTCCAGGATAACCCAAGTCCTGGACAGATGACTAAGATAGTTCACATGTGTGTCCAGTATAACCCAAGTCCTGGACAGATGAGTAAGATAGTTCAGGTGTGTGTCCAGTATAACCCAAGTCCTGGACAGATGAGTAAGATAGTTCACATGTGTGTCCAGTATAACCCAAGTCCTGGACAGATGAGTAAGATAGTTCACATGTGTGTCCAGTATAACCCAAGTCCTGGACAGATGAGTAAGATAGTTCAGGTGAGTGTCCAGGATAACCCAAGTCCTGGACAGATGAGTAAGATAGTTCAGGTGAGTGTCCAGGATAACCCAAGTCCTGGACAGATGAGTAAGATAGTTCAGGTGTGTGTCCAGGATAACCCAAGTCCTGGACAGATGAGTAAGATAGTTCACATGTGTGTCCAGTATAACCCAAGTCCTGGACAGATGAGTAAGATAGTTCAGGTGAGTGCCCAGGATAACCCAAGTCCTGGACAGATGAGTAAGATAGTTCAGGTGTGTGTCCAGGATAACCCAAGTCCTGGACAGATGAGTAAGATAGTTCACATGTGTGTCCAGTATAACCCAAGTCCTGGACAGATGAGTAAGATAGTTCAGGTGTGTCCAGGATAACCCAAGTCCTGGACAGATGAGTAAGATAGTTCACTTGTGTGTCCAGTATAACCCAAGTCCTGGACAGATGAGTAAGATAGTTCAGGTGTGTGTCCAGGATAACCCAAGTCCTGGACAGATGAGTAAGATAGTTCAGGTGTGTGCCCAGGATAACCCAAGTCCTGGACAGACGAGGAAGATAGTTCAGGTGTGTGTCCAGGATAACCCAAGTCCTGGACAGATGAGTAAGATAGTTCACATGTGTGTCCAGTATAACCCAAGTCCTGGACAGATGAGTAAGATAGTTCAGGTGAGTGTCCAGGATAACCCAAGTCCTGGACAGATGAGTAAGATAGTTCAGGTGAGTGTCCAGGATAACCCAAGTCCTGGACAGATGAGTAAGATAGTTCAGGTGTGTGTCCAGGATAACCCAAGTCCTGGACAGACGAGTAAGATAGTTCACATGTGTGTCCAGTATAACCCAAGTCCTGGACAGATGAGTAAGATAGTTCAGGTGTGTGTCCAGGATAACCCAAGTCCTGGCAGATGAGTAAGATAGTTCAGGTGAGTGCCCAGGATAACCCAAGTCCTGGACAGATGAGTAAGATAGTTCAGGTGTGTGTCCAGGATAACCCAAGTCCTGGACAGATGAGTAAGATAGTTCACATGTGTGTCCAGGATAACCCAAGTCCTGGACAGATGAGTAAGATAGTTCACATGTGTGCCCAGGATAACCCAAGTCCTGGCAGATGAGTAAGATAGTTCAGGTGTGTGTCCAGGATAACCCAAGTCCTGGACAGATGAGTAAGATAGTTCACATGTGTGTCCAGGATAACCCAAGTCCTGGCAGATGAGTAAGATAGTTCAGGTGAGTGCCCAGGATAACCCAAGTCCTGGACAGATGAGTAAGATAGTTCAGGTGTGTGTCCAGGATAACCCAAGTCCTGGACAGATGAGTAAGATAGTTCACATGTGTGTCCAGGATAACCCAAGTCCTGGACAGATGAGTAAGATAGTTCACATGTGTGCCCAGGATAACCCAAGTCCTGGCAGATGAGTAAGATAGTTCAGGTGTGTGTCCAGGATAACCCAAGTCCTGGACAGATGAGTAAGATAGTTCACATGTGTGTCCAGGATAACCCAAGTCCTGGACAGATGAGTAAGATAGTTCACATGTGTGCCCAGGACACTGTACTTGAACCTTAATTTAACATTAGCATAAAACTTTTCAGATAACAACTTCATGATTGTAACTACAGCGAAACCTCTCAAAACTAGGCACTCCTAAAAGTGGCAATCCCTTAAAACCAGGCCCCATGTTACGAAAAGATCTTATCGCTATCGTCACTTCTGAACGTGATCTTAGTGCTAAAAGCATTTCAGTACAACAGGGTCCTGATGTGTATCACAGTCCTCTTTTAAATATTAATACAGACCAAAACCTCTCAAAACCAGACTTTGTACTTGACACTGAGTGTGTCCGATTTAAACGGGATTCACGGTATAAATCTATCTATGACAGACCTGACACAGTCAACTTCCACACTCTCATTTTACTGTTCCACGTGATGTTGGCGTGTAGACTTGCTGAGTCGATCCTGTTACCCACCAGATTTGCCTGGAAGACTGACAGCACGGGCTCACTCTCTGATAACAACAAAAAGAAAAGAAATTAGAATTAAATCACAGAACAGAACATTAGCATCACGTGAAGTCGAATTCTCATTTGGGGTTCACTTTCCATGCAGGCATTGATAATAATGATATCTCCTCAAAACACTACCCTCAGTAAACTAAAAATCACTCAAAACTGGAAAAAATTTCTATTTCCTTTTTAAATATTAGTACAATACAGAATCTCTCAAATGGATACCCTTCAAGGTAATATGGCATCAGACATATGGTTAAGGACCACATAGATAATGAGAGAAAACCAACTGCTGCCAAACCATGGGTTACTATCTTCGATCAGTTATAAAATGTAATTGAATATCGTTAAAAATGTGACTGTAACTGTTCCTACAGTTCAGATAAGATTGATGTAAATATTCTGGGGTTTAGATTTTAAACAGGTATTAAAGGTAAATGTATTTAACGATTAGATTTTAAACAGGTATTAAAGGTAAATGTATTTAACGATTTGTAGGATCCATCCTGGTGAGAACAAAGACAAATGCATCATCTTAATCATTCAAATATTTCTCTCCTTCAGTTAATGCTAACCAAATTTGGTATTTTTGAAAGTTGATTGGTTGGTGCAAGCCAATAACAAGCGATATTCGATAATGAAATTCTAACCGATTCCCAGCACTAGACAACACCATATCATAACACAACCTGGGACTCCAACGGAAGAATTTGTCTCCCCCGGCAATTTTAAAAAAAGATTGTCATGGGTGAAACAGCCCACCAAGAGCAATTTTCAGCCTATGGCAATATTTTTAAAAGTGACTTCTGCAGCAAAAAAATATGACTGAAAGGTTATTTTTCTGTATGGAGATGTATTTTAAATGTGCAAATGTTAAATACTAGCAGATAATGTACACCAGGTGTATACATATTGCCATTGTTAAATACTAGCAGATAATGTACACCAGGTGTATACATATTGCCATTGTTTAATACTAGCAGATAATGTACACCAGGTGTATACATATTGCCATTGTTAAATACTAGCAGATAATGTACACCAGGTGTATACATATTGCCATTGTTAAATACTAGCAGATAATGTACACCAGGTGTATACATATTGCCATTGTTAAATACTAGCAGATAATGTACACCAGGTGTATACATATTGCCATTGTTAAATACTAGCAGATAATGTACACCAGGTGTATACATATTGCCATTGTTAAATACTAGCAGATAATGTACACCAGGTGTATACATATTGCCATTGTTAAATACTAGCAGATAATGTACACCAGGTGTATACATATTGCCATTGTTAAATACTAGCAGATAATGTACACCAGGTGTATACATATTGCCATTGTTAAATACTAGCAGATAATGTACACCAGGTGTATACATATTGCCATTGTTAAATACTAGCAGATAATGTACACCAGGTGTATACATATTGCCATTGTTGAGGAGCTTTACAAAGGAAAAAGGCTGTCGCTAAGTTGGAGCCCTGTATAAATGTTGAGATGGAGTATAAAAGCATGTTGGTGTACAGAGACCAGTCTGTGTGATACAGCTGTATACATGTCGAGATGGAGTATAAAAGCATGTTGGTGTACAGAGACCAGTCTGTGTGATACAGCTGTATACATGTCGAGATGGAGTATAAAAGCATGTTGGTGTACAGAGACCAGTCTGTGTGATACGGCTGTATACATGTCGAGATGTAGTATAAAAGCATGTTGGTGTACAGAGACCAGTCTGTGTGATACAGCTGTATACATGTCGAGATGGAGTATAAAAGCATGTTGGTGTACAGAGACCAGTCTGTGTGATACAGCTGTATACATGTCGAGATGGAGTATAAAAGCATGTTGGTGTACAGAGACCAGTCTGCGTGATACAGCTCATAGTGAATCTCTCCGTTCTCCTTGATAAACTTATCATAACCTGTCGAGATGGAGTATAAAAGCATGTTGGTGTACAGAGACCAGTCTGTGTGATACAGCTGATAGTGAATCTCTCCGTTCTCCTTGATAAACTTATCATAACCTGTCAGAGATGGAGTATAAAAGCATGTTGGTGTACAGAGACCAGTCTGTGCGCCAGTCTGTGCGATACAGCTAATAGTGAATCTCTCCGTTCTCCTTGATAAACTTATCATAACCTGTCAGAGATGGAGGTATAAAATCCCGATGTACTTACTGTTGATGTACAGTCTGATGAACGGAGACCGGTCTGTGCGATACAGCTGATAGTGAATCTCTCCATTCTCCTTTAGAAATTTTGCCGTCACAGGAACTGACTCTGACCTGTAAATCGTCTGATTGGGAAACACCTGAGACACATTTTTCTCGCAGCCGCCGTTGATAAACGACAGTGCGCTGTATCTAAATGGACGGTCAAACTGGATCAGTGTGGAGAAGCGGGTCGGCATATCTTGCCTCACGGCGTAATGATGTGGGAAGAAATCGTCTGCTTCTTTGAGCGAGTGGATGGAGAACTCGCCCATCTGCTCGAAGACCTGGTGATGCCTTCCGACGAGCACAGCTTCATCCTCCAGTGGAAACCACGTGTCGTGGAACACGCTGAGGAAGTCCAGTTGTGACTTCATCGACCGGTGTGAAGCGAGGTCGTGGCTGCTGATGGTGAAGTTCCGCTCGATGACGTAGTTCAGGTTGGGTATGCGCACGGCGTATTCCACGTTGTAGAGGTGACTGGGTTTCTCGTACTGCACGTGACACATGAATCGCGTCTTCATTGATTCAAAGACTGGCGATAATGTGAAGACATAAATATCCCCTGCAAAACAAAAAGGGAAAAACAAATGACGTTTATTTATCACAGTGTATTGATGAATTAATTAATGTTAGAATACTAAATGTTTATATATATATATATATATATATATATATATATATATATATATATATATATATACTCTTCAAAAAAAGAAACACAAAAGGGTACAAATGGGTTATAACTCCGATTTTATGTTTCCTACCAGTTCATGCTTTGTGAATATAAGGTCATTGCATGTCCCAAACACATTCCCACGGTTACATTCGATAAAACGCAGCTACTGTACAATAAAGTTCCAAAATGTGAATATTCGCAAAAACGCAGCCACGTGCAAACCATGTCACCACTGCACGTGCGTTGTCTGCACGTGCAACATGAACACCGACAGTATAAAAGTGCAGGGTGTTCGCTTGCCTGGCCTCTGTATCTGGCCGACAGTTGACAATCCAGGACATGCCACGTCTCAGTGAACCGCAGAGAAACAATGCCATCGGCCGACTAGACGCAGGCGAATCCAGAACGGCCGTTGCCAGGGCATTCCATGTGTCCCCAAGCACCATCTCCAGACTGTGGGACCGTTACCAGCAACATGGATCAACACGTGACCTCCCTAGATCCGGTCGACCACAGGTCACTACCCCCGGGCAGGACCGCTACATCCGGGTACGCCACCTTCGGGAACGATGACTACTGCCACCTCCACAGCCGCAGCAATACCAGGTTTGTGCAGGGTATCCGACCAGACCGTACGGAACCGCCAATGTGAGGTAGGAATTCGTGCCAGACGTCCAGTTCGAGGTGTCATCTTAACACCACAACACCGTCGACTCCGACTGCAGTGGTGCCAGATTCATCGACAATGGCCTCAACTGCGATGGAGACAGGTGTGGTTCAGTGACGAGTCCCGATTTCTGCTCCGACGTCATGATGGAAGATGTCGCGTGTATAGCGTCGTGGTGAACGTTATGCGGCAAACTGCGTGCAGGAAGTGGACAGATTCGGCGGGGGTAGTGTCATGGTGTGGGCAGCCATTTCACACACTGGCAGAACTGACCTGGTCCACGTGCAGGGCAACCTGAATGCACAGGGCTACATTGACCAGATCCTCCGGCCACACATCGTTCCAGTTATGGCCAACGCCAACGCAGTGTTCCAACATGACAACGCCAGGCCTCACACAGCACGTCTCACAACGGCTTTCCTACAGAACAACAACATTAATGTCCTTCCTTGGCCATCGATATCACCGGATTTGAACCCAATTGAGCATCTATGGGACGAGTTGGACCGACGCCTCCGACAGTGACAACCACAGCCCCAGACCCTGCCCGAGCTGGCAGCAGCCTTGCAGGCCGAGTGGGCCACCATCCCCCGGGACGTCATCCGTACTCTGGTTGCTTCAATGGGCAGGCGGTGCCAGGCAGTTGTCAACACACGCGGAGGCCACACCCGGTATTGACTCCAGATGACCTTGACCTTGGTGGTGTGTCCTATCACTTACTCACTAGAGTGAATTGTGAACAATCCTGCAACATTTGGTAATTATCGGACTCACCATTCAATAATTAAATCAATTCTCCAAATGTTACGACAATGTGGTTTTGCGTTTCTTCTTTTGAAGAGTATATATATATATATATATATATATATATATATATATATATATATATATATATATATATATATATACACACAGCTCTTGATTGTGGTATAGTCATGGTATTTCACCGCTAGAAGGCAAAATAGTTTGCCAGTCAGAATGGATCATACTAAATTTATGCCGAAAAAAGGATCATGCTAAACACCAGCATAGCCTTTAGTTGAATACATAAAACTACGAACCATGTGGACATTAATTACAAGTTAAATAAAACCATCAGTCTTCCTGCTTGTCTGTCTGTCTGTGTGTATGTTTGTCTGTGTGTCTGTGTGTGTGTGTGTTTCTCTGTGCATCTGTCTGTCTGTGTGTGTGTTTATTTACGTCTCTCTGTCTGTGTGTGTGTTTGTCTGTTTCTGTCTGTGTATCTGTCCATCAGTTGGTGTACCTGAAGCACATTCCACCTGCATGTCCGGGCATGTTGAACTGAAGGCCTGTGTACAAGTCGGGTGTTTGTAGCAGTTCACATTACAGCATTCCCTGTGAACTGGTGCATCAGCACCTGAAAAACAAAGAAAGGAAGGTAAGTTCACATTACAGCATTCTCTGTGAACCGGTGTCGGCACCTGAAAAACAAAGAAAGGAAGGTAAGTTCACATTGCAGCATTCCCTGTGAACCGGTGGGTTGGCACCTGAAAAACAAACAAAGGAAGGTAAGTTCACATTGCAACATTCTCTGTGAACCGGTGTGTCGGCACCTGAAAAACAAAGAAAGGAAGGTAAGTTCACATTGCAACATTCTCTGTGAACCGGTGTGTCGGCACCTAAAAAACAAAGAAAGGAAGGTAAGTTCACATTGCAACATTCCCTGTGAACCGGTGTGTCGGCACCTGAAAAACAAAGAAAGGAAGGTAAGTTCACATTGCAACATTCTCTGTGAACCGGTGTGTCGGCACCTAAAAAACAAAGAAAGGAAGGTAAGTTCCATTACAATTACAATTTGTCTATTTTACAGAATGCTATCACAAATTAAGGCTCTTGAAAACATTGTATTCATTTTGTATTATAATTTTACAAACCATCTCATAATTTTTGTGACCAACCAATAATTTCTTGAAAACAATTTGATTTTTCCTTCAGTACTGGTAAACATACAAACAATAAATAGTTTCTTGAAAACAATTTGATTTTTCCTTCAGTACTGGTAAACATATAAACAATAAATAGTTTCTTGAAAACAATTTGATTTTTCCTTCAGTACTGGTAAAGATATAAACAATAAATAGTTTCTTGAAAACAATTTGATTTTTCCTTCAGTACTGGTAAAGATATAAACAATAAATAGTTTCTGGAAAACAATTTGATTTTTCCTTCAGTACTGGTAAACATATAAACAATAAATAGTTTCTGGAAAACAATTTGATTTTTTCTTCATTACTGGTAAACGTATAAACAATAAACAGTTTCTTGAAAACAATTTGATTTTTCCTTCAGTACTGGTAAACATATAAACAATAAATAGTTTCTGGAAAACAATTTGATTTTTCCTTCAGTACTGGTAAACATATAAACAATAAATAGTTTCTGGAAAACAATTTGATTTTTCCTTCAGTACTGGTAAAGATAAACCTTGTGCAATACATTCACAGTGGGTAGAGTGCTCGCTTGGTGCATGCGACTTAGGATCAAACCACCTCAGTGGACCCATTCTCAGATTGTGTTTTACCCATCTCAACCAGTATACCACGACTGCTATATCAAACTCAGTGGTATGTGTTGTCCTGTCTGTCGGAAAGTGCATATAAAAGATCCCTTGCTGCTAATAAAAAAATATAGCTTTTTTTTTCTCTAAAGATTATGAGTCAAAATTGACATCCAATAGCCGTTGATTAATAAATAAATTGCCACTAGTGGTGTCGTTAAACAAAACAAACTTTCTTTTATATGTCAGAATTACCAAATGTTGACATCCAGTAGCTGATGATTAATTAATCAATGTGCTCTAGTGGTGTTGTTAAACACAAACAAACTTTCTTTTATATGTCAGAATTACCAAATGTTGACATCCAGTAGCTGATGATTAATTAATCAATGTGCTCTAGTGGTGTTGTTAAACACAAACAAACTTTCTTTTATATGTCAGAATTACCAAATGTTGACATCCAGTAGCTGATGATTAATTAATCAATGTGCTCTAGTGGTGTTGTTAAACACAAACAAACTTTCTTTTGTATGTCAGAATTACCAAATGTTAACATCCAGTAGCTGATGATTAATTAATCAATGTGCTCTAGTGGTGTTGTTAAACACAAACAAACTTTCTTTTATGTCGGAATTACCAAATGTTGACATCCAGTAGCTGATGATTAATTAATCAATGTGCTCTAGTGGTGTTGTTAAACACAAACAAACTTTCTTTTATATGTCGGAATTACCAAATGTTGACATCCAGTAGCTGATGATTAATTAATCAATGTGCTCTAGTGGTGTTGTTAAACACAAACAAACTTTAACTTTTTAACTTTGTGAGACAAAAATAGATAAAGTTTGTGAGACAGAAATAGATAAAGTTTGTGAGACAGAAATAGATAAAGTTTGTTTTGTTGAACGACACCACCAGAGCACATTGCTTTAATAATCATCAGCTACTGAATGTCAACCATTTGATAATTTTGACATAGTCTTAGAGAGAAAACCCACTACATGTTTCAATAATAGCAAACAGATCTTTTATAGCTTAGCAACTAGTTTAACGTGTCCATATACCACTAGAGTTTCGAACACGCCTATCTAGAGTCCGGCCTCCGATAGGATTAGGGGTCTGACTCGGGATAGGGATAACCTATCAAACACTGTCAATTTTTAAATTTTGAATATTAACACCAGAAGTATAAAAGAGGGGAGATCTTTTATATCCATCATCCCACAGACAAAATAGCACAAACCACAGCCTTTGATATACCAGTCGTGGTGCACTGGCTGGAACGAGAAAACCCAGTCAGCTTAATGGAACTGGTTTGATCCTGCGACACAAGCACTTCAAGCAAGCACTCAACCGACTGAGCCAAAACCCACCCATGTTTGTGGTAACAGATTGTTTCCTACATACTGTGGTTAGTGAGATAGTCGGTAACAGATTGTTTCCTACATACTGTGGTTAGTGAGATAGTCGGTAACAGTTTGTTTCCTACATACTGTGGTTAGTACAGGTGTTTTTGGGCGAGACAGTCGGTAACAGATTGTTTCCTACATATTGTGGTTAGTGAGATAGTTGGTAACAGATTGTTTCCTACATACTGTGGTTAGTAGAGGTGTTTTTGGGCGAGACAGTCGGTAACAGATTGTTTCCTACATACTGTGGTTAGTGAGATAGTCGGTAACAGATTGTTTCCTACATACTGTGGTTAGTAGAGGTGTTTGTGGCGAGACAGTCGGCAACAGATTGTTTCCTACATACTGTGGTTAGTGAGATAGTCGGTAACAGATTGTTTCCTACATACTGTGGTTAGTGAGATAGTCGGTAACAGATTGTTTCCTACATACTGTTAAACAGACAGTCGGTAACAGATTGTTTTTTACATACTGTGGTTAGTACAGGTGTTTTTGGGCTAGACAGTCGGTAACAGATTGTTTCCTACATACTGTGGTTAGTGAGATAGTCGGTAACAGATTGTTTCCTACATACTGTAGTTAGTGAGATAGTCGGTAACAGATTGTTTCCTACATACTGTGGTTAGTACAGGTGTTTTTGGGCGAGACAGTCGGTAACAGATTGTTTCCTACATACTGTGGTTAGTACAGGTGGTTTTGAGGAGACAGTCGGTAACAGATTGTTTTCTACATACTGTGGTTAGTACAGGTGTTTTTGGGCGACAGTCGGTAACAGATTGTTTCCTACATACTGTGGTTAGTACAGGTGTTTGTGGCGAGACAGTCGGTAACAGATTGTTTCCTACATACTGTGGTTAGTACAGGTGTTTGTGGCGAGACAGTCGGTAACAGATTGTTTCCTACATACTGTGGTTAGTACAGGTGTTTTTGAGGAGACAGTCGGTAACAGATTGTTTCCTACATACTGTGGTTAGTACAGGTGTTTGTGGCGAGACAGTCGGTAACAGATTGTTTCCTACATACTGTGGTTAGTACAGGTGTTTTTAGCGAGACAGTCGGTAACATTATTTTCCTACATACTGTGGTTAGTACAGGTGTTTTTAGCGAGACAGTCGGTAACATTATTTTCCTACATACTGTGGTTAGTACAGGTGTTTTTAGCGAGACAATCGGTAACAGATTGTTTCCTACATACTGTGGTTAGTACAGGTGTTTTTAGCGAGACAATCGGTAACAGATTGGTTCCTACATACTGTGGTTAGTACAGGTGTTTTTAGCGAGACAATCGGTAACATTATTTTCCTACATACTGTGGTTAGTACAGGTGTTTTTAGCGAGACAATCGGTAACATTATTTTCCTACATACTGTGTTTAGTACAGGTGTTTTTAGCGAGACAATCGGTAACATTATTTTCCTACATACTGTGGTTAGTACAGGTGTTTTTAGCGAGACAATCGGTAACATTATTTTCCTACATACTGTGGTTAGTACAGGTGTTTTTAGCGAGACAATCGGTAACATTATTTTCCTACATACTGTGGTTAGTACAGGTGTTTGTGGCGAGACAATCGGTAACATTATTTTCCTACATACTGTGGTTAGTACAGGTGTTTGTGGCGAGACAATCGGTAACATTATTTTCCTACATACTGTGGTTAGTACAGGTGTTTTTAGCGAGACAATCGGTAACATTATTTTCCTACATACTGTGGTTAGTACAGGTGTTTGTGGCGAGACAGTCGGTAACATTATTTTCCTACATACTGTGGTTAGTACAGGTGTTTGTGGCGAGACAATCGGTAACATTATTTTCCTACATACTGTGGTTAGTACAGGTGTTTTTAGCGAGACAGTCGGTAACATTATTTTCCTACATACTGTGGTTAGTACAGGTGTTTTTAGCGAGACAATCGGTAACATTATTTTCCTACATACTGTGGTTAGTACAGGTGTTTTTAGCGAGACAGTCGGTAACATTATTTTCCTACATACTGTGGTTAGTACAGGTGTTTTTAGCGAGACAGTCGGTAACATTATTTTCCTACATACTGTGGTTAGTACAGGTGTTTTTAGCGAGACAGTCGGTAACATTATTTTCCTACATACTGTGGTTAGTACAGGTGTTTTTAGCGAGACAGTCGGTAACATTATTTTCCTACATACTGTGGTTAGTACAGGTGTTTGTGGCGAGACAGTCGGTAACATTATTTTCCTACATACTGTGGTTAGTACAGGTGTTTTTAGCGAGACAATCGGTAACATTATTTTCCTACATACTGTGGTTAGTACAGGTGTTTTTAGCGAGACAATCGGTAACATTATTTTCCTACATACTGTGGTTAGTACAGGTGTTTGTGGCGAGACAGTCAGTAACATTATTTTCCTACATACTGTGGTTAGTAAAGGTGTTTTTAGCGAGACAATCGGTAACATTATTTTCCTACATACTGTGGTTAGTACAGGTGTTTGTGGCGAGACAGTCGGTAACATTATTTTTCTACATACTGTGGTTAGTACAGGTGTTTTTAGCGAGACAGTCGGTAACATTATTTTCCTACATACTGTGGTTAGTACAGGTGTTTTTAGCGAGACAATCGGTAACATTATTTTCCTACATACTGTGGTTAGTACAGGTGTTTTTAGCAAGACAGTCAGTAACATTATTTTCCTACATACTGTGGTTAGTACAGGTGTTTTTAGCGAGACAATCGGTAACATTATTTTCCTACATACTGTGGTTAGTACAGGTGTTTGTGGCGAGACAGTCGGTAACATTATTTTTCTACATACTGTGGTTAGTACAGGTGTTTTTAGCGAGACAGTCGGTAACATTATTTTTCTACATACTGTGGTTAGTACAGGTGTTTTTAGCGAGACAGTCGGTAACATTATTTTTCTACATACTGTGGTTAGTACAGGTGTTTTTAGCGAGACAGTCGGTAACATTATTTTCCTACATACTGTGGTTAGTACAGGTGTTTTTAGCGAGACAGTCGGTAACATTATTTTCCTACATACTGTGGTTAGTACAGGTGTTTTTAGCGAGACAGTCGGTAACATTATTTTTCTACATACTGTGGTTAGTACAGGTGTTTTTAGCGAGACAGTCGGTAACATTATTTTCCTACATACTGTGGTTAGTACAGGTGTTTTTAGCGAGACAGTCGGTAACATTATTTTTCTACATACTGTGGTTAGTACAGGTGTTTTTAGCGAGACAGTCGGTAACATTATTTTCCTACATACTGTGGTTAGTACAGGTGTTTTTAGCGAGACAGTCGGTAACATTATTTTCCTACATACTGTGGTTAGTACAGGTGTTTTTAGCGAGACAGTCGGTAACATTATTTTCCTACATACTGTGGTTAGTACAGGTGTTTTTAGCGAGACAGTCGGTAACATTATTTTCCTACATACTGTGGTTAGTACAGGTGTTTTTAGCGAGACAATCGGTGCACTGCTCCAGGTGGAACTTGCACTCCTCGCTGGGGAAGGTCAGCCGCTGGACGGAGGGGTTCGGGATGCCCAGCAGTCTCGCCAGGCCGCTCTCCCCGGGACACACCACGCTGTTACTGAGGTCTTCCAGCTTCGGAAGACTCTTGCTGCGGTGAGAGTTGATCTACAAACAAAGACCAATTGTAATTGACTGTTACAAACAAAGACCAATTGTAATTGACTGTTACATACAAAGACCAATTGTAATTGACTGTTACAAACAAAGACCAATTGTAATTGACTGTTACAAACAAAGACCAATTGTAATTGACTGTTACATACAAAGACCAATTGTAATTGACTGTTACATACAAAGACCAATTGTAATTGACTGTTACATACAAAGACCAATGTAACTGACTGTTACATACAAAGACCAATTGTAATTGACTGTTACATACAAAGACCAATTGTAATTGACTGTTACATAACTGATAATAAAATTATAGTAATTCCTGCTGTAATTTGGAAATAAAATTAGAATAGGAAAGGTTCTTGTTACAATGTAGTAATCTACAAAAAGACCATTTATTACATAACTGATAATTGATCATTACATAATTGGAAATAAAATTATAATTCTTGTTGTAATTTGGAAATAAATAGGGCAGATTCTTGCTGTGCTTTGGAAATACAATCACAGCAGGAGATTCTTGCTACTAATCTACACAAAGACTAATTATTATATAATTAGAACTAAACCTCCAGCCCCAGCCCCAGCCCAGCCCAGCCAGCCACATAAAATCCATCTGACCACCCACCTGCAAGCACGACCACCCACCTGCAAGCACGACCACCCACCCAGCCACCAACCATCCATCCATTGTACTGTTATGCAGTATACCTGAAACTTGGGGCAAGCTGTATTAATGTTATGCAGTATACCTGAAACTTGGGGCAAGCTGTATTAATGTTATGCAGTATACCTGAAACTTGGGGCAAGCTGTATTAATGTTATGCAGTATACCTGAAACTTGGGGCAAGCTGTATTAATATTATGCAGTATACCTGAAACTTGGGGCAAGCTGTATTAATATTATGCAGTATACCTGAAACTTGGGGCAAGCTGTATTAATATTATTCAGTATACCTGAAACTTGGGGCATGATGTATTAATATTATGCAGTATACCTGAAACTTGGGGCATGGTGTATTAATATTATGCAGTATACCTGAAACTTGGGGATGGTGTATTAATATTATGCAGTATACCTGAAACTTGGGGCATGGTGTATTAATATGTCTCAGCAGAAACTTGTCGCCATCTTTGTAATGTGATGGACATTTTGGCACAGATGCATTCTGGGAATCACACCGGATTAGGTCAGCTGTTGACGTCCTATCACGTACAATATCTAGGTGAAGACTGTAGTAATCTGGCAGTGGATTTCTGTAAGAAATTATTACATCATACTTCATAATAGCAAACATCTCAAAGACAGATGACAAAGTTGACACGGAAAATAAACAAGTTATATAAGTTTGTTATTCACCTCAGCCTAAGAACCTTTTATTTTCTGTGACTATTATGAATTACATCATAATATTAAATCCACTAAATTTCAATTTTTTTTTTTTTTAAATGTGTCTTTCAAAATAATTTTTAAACTTAGTTTGGCAAACATCTCAAAGACAGATGACAAAGATGCAAGGAGTGACATAGAGGAAAATAAACAAGTTATATACCGAGTTTGTTATTCTATTTATTACCTCAGCCATTTTTTTTAAGAACCTTTTATTTTCATTATGACTACATTTATATAGAAACAATGTGAACAACCTTACATACTTAGTGTTTCTGCGAGAAATGTTTTACATAGAAACGAGGTGAACAACCTTACATACTTAGTGTTTCTGCGAGAAATGTTTTATATAGAAACGAGGTGAACAACCTTACATACTTAGTGTTTCTGCGAGAAATGTTTTATATAGAAACAATGTGAACAACCTTACATACATGTACTTAGTGTTTCTGCGAGAAATGTTTTATATAGAAACAATGTGAACAACCTTACATACTTAGTGTTTCTGCGAGAAATGTTTTATATAGAAACAATGTGAACAACCTTACATACTTAGTGTTTCTGCGAGAAATGTTTTATATAGAAACAATGTGAACAACCTTACATACTTAGTGTTTCTGCGAGAAATGTTTTATATAGAAACGAGGTGAACAACCTTACATACTTAGTGTTTCTGCGAGAAATGTTTTATATAGAAACAATGTGAACAACCTTACATACTTAGTGTTTCTACGAGAAATGTTTTATATAGAAACAAGGTGAACAACCTTACATACTTAGTGTTTCTGCGAGAAATGTTTTATATAGAAACAATGTGAACAACCTTACATACTTAGTGTTTCTGCGAGAAATGTTTTTTGGGTATGACGCTATGGAATTGAATTTATCCACAGTCAATAAGGGGTATGGAGGGGCCTCCTCCAGAAAGAAAATAGGTTAAAGTTAGGGTTTGGGTTAAGAAAGTCAAACAGTAATGATCAGAGTAATATCATATTTAGAACCTGCAAAGTCATTGGTTTGTAAGCATCAAATCGTCCAATAATATTGTACGTTACATCAAGTAATGCATAATTTGTCAAGTCATAATGACATCACATTTAGTACCTGCAAAGTCACTGGTTTGTAAGCATCAAATCGTCCAATAATATTGTACGTTACATCAAGTAATGCATAATAATTGCTCAGTGAGAAACTATGATTTTTATTTTTACTGTTATGAA
The DNA here is from genome assembly GCF_016097555.1 of Gigantopelta aegis. Taxonomy (NCBI): domain Eukaryota; kingdom Metazoa; phylum Mollusca; class Gastropoda; order Neomphalida; family Peltospiridae; genus Gigantopelta; species Gigantopelta aegis. The sequence goes on from NC_054699.1 coordinate 814,412, forward strand.
TGCCTACAGGGGTAAAAAAATCTTGCTAACTACCTGCTACACAGACAGACTTATATAGACACAGATGTTGTGATGAAAAGTTAAAAGTTTGTTTTGTTTAATGACACCACTAGAGCAACAACCCAAAGGGTCCACTGACGGGGATCGATCCCAGACTGACCGCACATCAGGCAAGCGCTTTACCACTGGGCTATGTCCAACCCAGATGTTGTGACGAATACCTGCAGTATTTTTTTGTGACTGAAATACAGACAGACAGATGTTGTCATGACTACCTGCAGTATTTCTCTGTGATTGATATACAGATAGACAGTTGTTGTCATGACTACCTGCAGTATTTCTCTGTGATTGATATACAGATAGACAGATGTTGTCATGACTACCTGCAGTATTTCTCTGTGATTGATATACAGACAGATGTTGTCATGACTACCTGCAGTATTTCTCTGTGATTGATATACAGATAGACAGATGTTGTCATGACTACCTGCAGTATTTCTCTGTGATTGATATACAGACAGATGTTGTCATGACTACCTGCAGTATTTCTCTGTGACTGATATACAGATGTTGTCATGACTACCAGCAGTATTTCTCTGCGACTGATATACAGATAGACAGATGTTGTCATGACTACCTGCAGTATTTCTCTGTGATTGATATACAGATAGACAGATCTTGTCATGACTACCTGCAGAATTTCTCTGTGACTGATATACAGATGTTGTCATGACTACCAGCAGTATTTCTCTGCGACTGATATACAGATAGACAGATGTTGTCATGACTACCTGCAGTATTTCTCTGTGATTGATATACAGATAGACAGATCTTGTCATGACTACCTGCAGTATTTCTCTGTGATTGATATATACAGATAGACAGATGTTGTCATGACTACCTGCAGTATTTCTCTGTGATTGATATACAGATAGACAGATCTTGTCATGACTACCTGCAGTATTTCTCTGTGATTGATATATACAGATAGACAGATGTTGTCATGACTACCTGCAGTATTTCTCTGTGATTGATATATACAGATAGACAGATCTTGTCATGACTACCTGCAGAATTTCTCTGTGACTGATATACAGATGTTGTCATGACTACCAGCAGTATTTCTCTGCGACTGATATACAGATAGACAGATGTTGTCATGACTACCTGCAGTATTTCTCTGTGATTGATATACAGATAGACAGATCTTGTCATGACTACCTGCAGTATTTCTCTGTGATTGATATATACAGATAGACAGATGTTGTCATGACTACCTGCAGTATTTCTCTGTGATTGATATACAGATAGACAGATCTTGTCATGACTACCTGCAGTATTTCTCTGTGATTGATATATACAGATAGACAGATCTTGTCATGACTACCTGCAGTATTTCTCTGTGATTGATATATACAGATAGACAGATCTTGTCATGTCATGACTACCTGCAGTATTTCTCTGTGATTGATATACAGATAGACAGATCTTGTCATGACTACCTGCAGTATTTCTCTGTGATTGATATATACAGATAGACAGATCTTGTCATGACTACCTGCAGTATTTCTCTGTGATTGATATATACAGATAGACAGATCTTGTCATGACTACCTGCAGTATTTCTCTGTGATTGATATATACAGATAGACAGATCTTGTCATGACTACCTGCAGTATTTCTCTGTGATTGATATATACAGATAGACAGATGTTGTCATGACTACCTGCAGTATTTCTCTGTGATTGATATATACAGATAGACAGATGTTGTCATGACTACCTGCAGTATTTCTCTGTGATTGATATATACAGATAGACAGATCTTGTCATGACTACCTGCAGTATTTCTCTGTGATTGATATATACAGATAGACAGATGTTGTCATGACTACCTGCAGTATTTCTCTGTGATTGATATATACAGATAGACAGATCTTGTCATGACTACCTGCAGTATTTCTCTGTGATTGATATACAGATAGACAGATGTTGTCATGACTACCTGCAGTATTTCTCTGTGATTGATATATACAGATAGACAGATGTTGTCATGACTACCTGCAGTATTTCTCTGTGATTGATATACAGATAGACAGATCTTGTCATGACTACCTGCAGTATTTCTCTGTGATTGATATACAGATAGACAGATCTTGTCATGACTACCTGCAGTATTTCTCTGTGATTGATATACAGATAGACAGATCTTGTCATGACTACCTGCAGTATTTCTCTGTGATTGATATATACAGATAGACAGATGTTGTCATGACTACCTGCAGTATTTCTCTGTGATTGATATACAGATAGACAGATCTTGTCATGACTACCTGCAGTATTTCTCTGTGATTGATATATACAGATAGACAGATCTTGTCATGACTACCTGCAGTATTTCTCTGTGATTGATATACAGATAGACAGATGTTGTCATGACTACCTGCAGTATTTCTCTGTGATTGATATATACAGATAGACAGATCTTGTCATGACTACCTGCAGTATTTCTCTGTGATTGATATATACAGATAGACAGATCTTGTCATGACTACCTGCAGTATTTCTCTGTGATTGATATATACAGATAGACAGATGTTGTCATGACTACCTGCAGTATTTCTCTGTGATTGATATATACAGATAGACAGATGTTGTCATGACTACCTGCAGTATTTCTCTGTGATTGATATATACAGATAGACAGATCTTGTCATGACTACCTGCAGTATTTCTCTGTGATTGATATATACAGATAGACAGATGTTGTCATGACTACCTGCAGTATTTCTCTGTGATTGATATATACAGATAGACAGATCTTGTCATGACTACCTGCAGTATTTCTCTGTGATTGATATATACAGATAGACAGATGTTGTCATGACTACCTGCAGTATTTCTCTGTGATTGATATACAGATAGACAGATCTTGTCATGACTACCTGCAGATTTCTCTGTGACTGATATATACAGATGTTGTCATGACTACCTGCAGTATTTCTCTGTGATTGATATACAGATAGACAGATCTGTCATGACTACCTGCAGTATTTCTCTGTGATTGATATATACAGATAGACAGATGTTGTCATGACTACCTGCAGTATTTCTCTGTGATTGATATATACAGATAGACAGATGTTGTCATGACTACCTGCAGTATGATATTCTCTGTGATTGATATACAGATAGACAGATCTTGTCATGACTACCTGCAGTATTTCTCTGTGATTGATATATACAGATAGACAGATCTTGTCATGACTACCTGCAGTATTTCTCTGTGATTGATATATACAGATAGACAGATGTTGTCATGACTACCTGCAGTATTTCTCTGTGATTGATATACAGATGATTGATGACTACCTGCAGATATACAGATAGACAGATGTTGTCATGACTACCTGCAGTATTTCTCTGTGATTGATATATACAGATAGACAGATCTTGTCATGACTACCTGCAGTATTTCTCTGTGATTGATATATACAGATAGACAGATGTTGTCATGACTACCTGCAGTATTTCTCTGTGATTGATATGATAGACAGATGTTGTCATATACCTGCAGATAGACAGATCTTGTCATGACTACCTGCAGTATTTCTCTGTGATTGATATATACAGATAGACAGATCTTGTCATGACTACCTGCAGTATTTCTCTGTGATTGATATATACAGATAGACAGATGTTGTCATGACTACCTGCAGTATTTCTCTGTGATTGATATATACAGATAGACAGATCTTGTCATGACTACCTGCAGTATTTCTCTGTGATTGATATACAGATAGACAGATCTTGTCATGACTACCTGCAGTATTTCTCTGTGATTGATATACAGATAGACAGATCTTGTCATGACTACCTGCAGTATTTCTCTGTGATTGATATATACAGATAGACAGATGTTGTCATGACTACCTGCAGTATTTCTCTGTGATTGATATACAGATAGACAGATCTTGTCATGACTACCTGCAGTATTTCTCTGTGATTGATATATACAGATAGACAGATCTTGTCATGACTACCTGCAGTATTTCTCTGTGATTGATATATACAGATAGACAGATGTTGTCATGACTACCTGCAGTATTTCTCTGTGATTGATGTTGTCATATACAGATAGACAGATAGACTTGTCATGACTACCTGCAGTATTTCTCTGTGATTGATATATACAGATAGACAGATCTTGTCATGACTACCTGCAGTATTTCTCTGTGATTGATATATACAGATAGACAGATGTTGTCATGACTACCTGCAGTATTTCTCTGTGATTGATATATACAGATAGACAGATCTTGTCATGACTACCTGCAGTATTTCTCTGTGATTGATATACAGATAGACAGATCTTGTCATGACTACCTGCAGTATTTCTCTGTGATTGATATACAGATAGACAGATCTTGTCATGACTACCTGCAGTATTTCTCTGTGATTGATATATACAGATAGACAGATGTTGTCATGACTACCTGCAGTATTTCTCTGTGATTGATATACAGATAGACAGATCTTGTCATGACTACCTGCAGTATTTCTCTGTGATTGATATATACAGATCTTGTCATGACTACCTGCAGTATTTCTCTGTGATTGATATATACAGATAGACAGATCTTGTCATGACTACCTGCAGTATTTCTCTGTGATTGATATACAGATAGACAGATGTTGTCATGACTACCTGCAGTATTTCTCTGTGATTGATATATACAGATAGACAGATCTTGTCATGACTACCTGCAGTATTTCTCTGTGATTGATATATACAGATAGACAGATGTTGTCATGACTACCTGCAGTATTTCTCTGTGATTGATATATACAGATAGACAGATCTTGTCATGACTACCTGCAGTATTTCTCTGTGATTGATATATACAGATAGACAGATGTTGTCATGACTACCTGCAGTATTTCTCTGTGATTGATATATACAGATAGACAGATCTTGTCATGACTACCTGCAGTATTTCTCTGTGATTGATATATACAGATAGACAGATCTTGTCATGACTACCTGCAGTATTTCTCTGTGATTGATATACAGATAGACAGATCTTGTCATGACTACCTGCAGTATTTCTCTGTGATTGATATACAGATAGACAGATCTTGTCATGACTACCTGCAGTATTTCTCTGTGATTGATATATACAGATAGACAGATCTTGTCATGACTACCTGCAGTATTTCTCTGTGATTGATATACAGATAGACAGATCTTGTCATGACTACCTGCAGTATTTCTCTGTGATTGATATATACAGATAGACAGATCTTGTCATGACTACCTGCAGTATTTCTCTGTGATTGATATATACAGATAGACAGATGTTGTCATGACTACCTGCAGTATTTCTCTGTGATTGATATACAGATAGACAGATCTTGTCATGACTACCTGCAGTATTTCTCTGTGATTGATATATACAGATAGACAGATCTTGTCATGACTACCTGCAGTATTTCTCTGCGACTGATATATACAGATAGACAGATGTTGTCATGACTACCTGCAGTATTTCTCTGTGATTGATATACAGATAGACAGATCTTGTCATGACTACCTGCAGTATTTCTCTGTGATTGATATATACAGATAGACAGATCTTGTCATGACTACCTGCAGTATTTCTCTGTGATTGATATACAGATAGACAGATGTTGTCATGACTACCTGCAGTATTTCTCTGTGATTGATATACAGATAGACAGATCTTGTCATGACTACCTGCAGTATTTCTCTGTGACTGATATACAGATAGACAGATGTTGTCATGACTACCTGCAGTATTTCTCTGTGATGGTCTTGAATCTTTTCTTCTGTTTGTTGGTGATGTTGTGGCTGTGCATGTAGAAGGGGTTGTCACCAACGTGGTCGATGTCCACATACTCTGGGACGAGGTAGACGCCGGTGACGCTGATCTTGATCTCCAGCCCCGAGTCACGGTGCCACACAAAGTTCATCGCCTGCTGGTGATTGGTCACATACATCGACTCCTCCAGTTCACGCATGTCACGCAGTCGCTCCATAAACACGTTGTCTGATGTCTCTACACCCAGACTGGTGCCATCTACAAAACAAGAGTTCCTTAGAATTAACACAATAAACAGGTTGTCTGACGTCTCTACACCCAGACTGGTCCCATCTACAAAACATGAGTTCCTTAGAATTAACACAATAAACAGGTTGTCTGACGTCTCTACGCCCAGACTGGTCCCATCTACAAAACAAGAGTTCCTTAGAATTAACACAATAAACACGTTGTCTGACGTCTCTACATACCACGAGGTAGACGCCGGTGGTCCCGAGTCACTGCCACACAAAGTTCATCGCCTGCTGGTGATTGGTCACATACAGACTCCTCCAGTTAGAATTAACACAATAAACACGTTGTCTGACGTCTCTACGCCCAGACTGGTCCCATCTACAAAACAAGAGTTCCTTAGAATTAACACAATAAACACGTTGTCTGACGTCTCTACACTGGTCCCATCTACAAAACAAGAGTTCCTTAGAATTAACACAATAAACACGTTGTCTGACGTCTCTACACTGGTCCCATCTACAAAACAAGAGTTCCTTAGAATTAACACAATAAACACGTTGTCTGACGTCTCTACACTGGTCCCATCTACAAAACAAGAGTTCCTTAGAATTAACACAATAAACACGTTGTCTGACGTCTCTACACTGGTCCCATCTACAAAACAAGAGTTCCTTAGAATTAACACAATAAACACGTTGTCTGACGTCTCTACACTGGTCCCATCTACAAAACAAGAGTTCCTTAGAATTAACACAATAAACACGTTGTCTGACGTCTCTACAGACTGGTCCCATCTACAAAGCAAGAGTTCCTTAGAATTAACACAATAAACACGTTGTCTGACGTCTCTACACTGGTCCCATCTACAAAACAAGAGTTACTTAGAATTAACACAATAAACACGTTGTCTGACGTCTCTACACTGGTCCCATCTACAAAACAAGAGTTCCTTAGAATTAACACAATAAACACGTTGTCTGACGTCTCTACGCCCAGACTGGTCCCATCTACAAAACAAGAGTTCCTTAGAATTAACACAATAAACACATTGTCTGACGTCTCTACGCCCAGACTGGTCCCATCTACAAAACAAGAGTTCCTTAGAATTAACACAATAAACACGTTGTCTGACGTCTCTACACTGGTCCCATCTACAAAACAAGAGTTCCTTAGAATTAACACAATAAACACGTTGTCTGACGTCTCTACACTGGTCCCATCTACAAAACAAGAGTTCCTTAGAATTAACACAATAAACATGTTGTCTGATGTCTCTACACCCAGACTGGTCCCATTTGCAAAACATGAGTTCCTCAGAATTAACACAATAAACAGACTGGTGCCATCTGCAAAACATGAGTTACTTAGAATTAACACAATAAACACGTTGTCTGACGTCTCTACGCCCAGACTGGTCCCATCTATAAAACAAGAGTTCCTTAGAATTAACACAATAAACATGTTGTCTGACGTCTCTACACCCAGACTGGTCCCATCTACAAAACAAGAGTTCCTCAGAATTAACACAATAAACAGACTGGTGCCATCTGCAAAACATGAGTTACTTAGAATTAACACAAGTCTCGACTAACACAAAGAGTTTCGGTACACTGTGATGAACATACATATAGATGCAACTATAAACCAAGTTTCATAGACTCTAGGACTGGTACATCTTAAAACAAGAGTTCCTTAGAATTAAACAATATAAGCTCTTCTGTTTTATTTCAGTCTCTAGACTCACTAATATGTCCTCTAAACTATGACACCATAAAAATAGTGTTAAATTAGTTGGTAATTAGACTCACTAATATGTCCTCTAAACTATGACACACATCAAAATAGTGTTAAATTAGTTGGTAATTAGACTCACTAATATGTCCTCTAAACTATGACACACATCAAAATAGTGTTAAATTAGTTGGTAATTAGACTCACAAATATGTCCTCTAAACTATGACACACATCAAAATAGTGTTAAATTAGTTGGTAATTAGATTGACTAATATGTCCTCTAAACTATGATACACATAAAATAGTGTGTAAATTATTTCGGTAATTAGATTCACTAATATGTCCTCTAAACTATGACACCATCAAAATAGTGTTAAATTAGTTGGTAATTAGACTCACTAATATGTCCTCTAAACTATGACACACATCAAAATAGTGTTAAATTAGTTGGTAATTAGACTCACAAATATGTCCTCTAAACTGTGACACACATCAAAATAGTGTTAAATTAGTTGGTAATTAGATTCACTAATATGTCCTCTAAACTGTGACACATCAAAATAGTGTTAAATTAGTTGGTAATTAGACTCACTAATATGTCCTCTAAACTATGACACACATCAAAATAGTGTTAAATTAGTTGGGGGTTTTTACAATTTGAGGATGAATAATGTAGGTTCAAAATTACATATTTCATGTTAGAAACTTGGGTCAGTGATGATGTTTTCTGGTTGTAAAGCTGGGTGCATAAGAGTTAATCATCACCTATTGGATGGCAATCATTTGGTAATTCTAATATGTAGACTTTAGAGGAAACCTGCTACATTTGTTCAGTAGCAGGGTGACATCCTTTATAGTCACTTACAGGACAGCAAATACCACAGACTGTGATATATCAGTTGTGGGATACTGGTTGGGATAGGAATAATGCAATCAGACAATGAGTCAGTGAGGGTGTTTGATCTTACGAACCAGGCACAAAAGAGGAGCGTTCTACCATGTGAGATAGATCAGTTTGTTTGGCTAATGAAATATATGTACAATTTTAATAAAATCATATCTTTTTTGTGATCATAAAATGGTCAATCAATGGGTCTATTTCATCATAAAATACAACATGCAGTGACCATTTTACAGTTAAATGTGGATCATGAATGAAAATGGAAATATATATAAAAAAACCCAAAGCACCATAAAACACTCACCATCTAACAGAACACTTGCATTTGTTGGTAAAATACCCACTGGAAATGATACTTCTGAAAAATTAAATATACAAAATAAAACCTTTAATCAACTAACTTTTAACTGTTATGTATACAACATGTTTTACATTGTATGGCCACAATGGCAAAAAACAAAAAAACTAAGACAAAAACAGACTATTGTACTAAAAGAAAACTCTCACCAAACTGTTTTTGTTTTAAAAATATTTTCAGCAAAATAAGTACACAAATATAAACTATTGTTCAGTTGCATGATTAAAAGTACAAAAATATGACCTACTGTTCAGTTGCATGATTAAAAGTACAAAAATATGACCTACTGTTCAGTTGCATGATTAAAAGTACAAAAATATGACCTATTGTTCAGTTGCATGATTAAAAGTACAAAAATATGACCTACTGTTCAATTTCATGGTTAAAATATGTACAGAAATATGACCTACTGTTCAATTTCATGGTTAAAATATGTACAGAAATATGACCTATTGTTTAAGTTTCATGTTTAATCATGTAAATTGATACTACTTTCAACTGATTCATACATACAATACTGATTCATACATATATGTTGATTCATACATGCACTGCATGTTGATTTGTCATTCTTACCTACACAGATGGTGTTCTGGGTGGAAGTGACCTACTGTTTCAGTTTTATGTTTAATCATGTTAACTCATGCTGATTCGTACTACATGTTGATTCGTGGTTCTTACCTACACAGATGGTGTCCTGGGTGGAAGTGACCTACTGTTTCAGTTTTATGTTTAATCATGTTAACTCATGCTGATTCGTACTACATGTTGATTCGTGGTTCTTACCTACACAGATGGTGTCCTGGGTGGAAGTGACCTATTATTTAAGTTTTATGTTGAATCAAGTTGAATCATGCTGATTCGTACTACATGTTGATTCGTGGCTCTTACCTACACAGATGGTGTCCTGAGTGGAAGTACATGGGGCGGCCTCGTACGTCGTCCCTCTACACTGGGTACATGCTGGTAGGAAAAACAACATTTAGTTTAGTAAATGTCAGCTGGCATATCCTACATAAATACCTTTTTCCTACATTATGCAGTTGAAATAAAACAGTAACTATTGCAAACACAACTTTATAAAACATTTTTAAAATTGTTTCTTTAGAATGCCCCTTGTCCCAACCTGTTATTGTGATCACAATACTGCGAATGCTGTATTTGAACTTCTGAAATTCAAAATGTTCTGGTGGAAACATGTCCTCACAGGATCAGGTCCTCAAATATCCATGCCAATTTTCAAATACACTCTGCAGGCCATGTTACAATCAATAAAATCATTTCATATCATTATAATAATATATATATATACAGTCAGACCTCGTTACAATGACAATGTTCGTCCCCAGGTCACTTTGTTGTATCGAATTGTCATGAGTTACATATATTAAATATGTCTTTAAAAAAATCATTAAATATATTAAACAAGGTGCATTCACCGTCAGTCTAATCAAAATATCATACAAATAGAAGACTTGATTGTTCGAAGTTAATCCTTTAATTGGTTGACTAATGGCTTATTTGCAAAAGCAAGACATGTCGACAGATTTAGCAGACATTAGTAGCTCGGACAACATGTAACACTGTATTCTAAGTGGCTGTGTGTGTACTGCCAACGTGCTATGGCATCCTTCTAAAGAGGTGTTTTCAGACGTTGGATGCAAGTTTCTTCCTAATTTGTGCTGTCAGTGTCAGAAAGTATGATTCTGGTGTAATGAACAGAATAACACTGATGTACATTTGTGCCCAACAATTTGTGGTCGGATGGTGTAAATGTCATAGTAACGATGGTTGTTGTAACAAGGTCTGACTGTGTATATATATATATATATATGTAACAGAGAGAGAAATATCACTGCTTCTCAGCTGTCAGTAAAATGCATCGTTCTTTAAATCATCTTGGGACCGATCATTTTATAGTAGAATTTAAAGCATTAATTTAGTGTAGCAAATAAGCTTGAAAATGCTATTTAAAGATTGTATTAATATTATGTCTAACAGTCTAAGAATTGATTCAATAAAAAAAATCACTCATGTGTATAAACAACATAATCCATTAAATAATTACAGGTACACACAACATGTCTCATTAAAAGAAGCACTCACGTGTACACACAACATGTCTCATTAAAAGAATCACTCACGTGTACACACATGTCTCATTAAAAGAATCACTCACGTGTACACACAACATGTCTCATTAAAAGATTCACTCATGTGTACACACAACATGTCTCATTAAAAGATTCACTCATGTGTACACACAACGTCTCATTAAAAGATTTACTCATGTGTACACACGTCTTATTAAAAGAATCACTCACGTGTACACACGACATCGTGCCCAGCAGAACACTGACTCGTCATGAAGTGACCCTCTGAACAAGATGTCCGACAAGCTGCAAACAAACAAACAGGTGTACTGTCGGATAATTACACCATATTCATCAATAACATATAGAAACAAACAAACAGGTGTGCTGTCGGATAATTACACCATATTCATCAATAACATATTGAAACAAACAAACAGGTGTGCTGTCGGATAATTACACCATATTCATCAATAACATATTGAAACAAACAAACATGTGTACTGTCGGATAATTACACCACACTCAACAATAACATATAGAATCACATCTCCCTTCCTTTCCTCTGTTTCTATATAGCATTTTATATTAACTTTTCTTTGCGCCATTATTTAATACAGTATGTATTACTGTTGGTAATTTCCCACATCCCTTTCTGACAAAATACATTTAACACAAGATCTTTTACATCTTTCAGTCAGTGTAATACTGCTTGATTCTCTTCATCTTTCAGTCAGTGTAATACTGCTTGATTCTCTTCATCTTTCATTCAGTGTAATACTGCTTGATTCTCTTCATCTTTCAGTCAGTGTAATACTGCTTGATTCTCTTCATCTTTCAGTCAGTGTAATACTGCTTGATTCTCTTCTGCTATATTTAATAAAGTGCTTTTTTCTCTTTTCTTTTTAAAGGGCGGGACGTAGCCCAGTGGTAAAGCGCTTGCTTGATGTGTGGCCAGTTTGGGATCGATGCCCAGTGGTAAAGTGCTTGCTTGACGTGTGGCCAGTTTGGGATCGATGCCCAGTGGTAAAGCGCTTGCTTGATGTGTGGCCAGTTTGGGATCGATGCCCAGTGGTAAAGTGCTTGCTTGACGTGTGGGAAGTTTGGGATCGATGCCCAGTGGTAAAGTGCTTGCTTGACGTGTGGCCAGTTTGGGATCGATGCCCAGTGGTAAAGTGCTTGCTTGACGTGTGGCCAGTTTGGGATCGATGCCCAGTGGTAAAGCACTTGCTTGACGTGTGGCCAGTTTGGGATCGATGCCCAGTGGTAAAGCGCTTGCTTGATGTGTGGCCAGTTTGGGATCGATGCCCAGTGGTAAAGTGCTTGCTTGACGTGTGGGAAGTTTGGGATCGATGCCCAGTGGTAAAGTGCTTGCTTGACGTGTGGCCAGTTTGGGATCGATGCCCAGTGGTAAAGTGCTTGCTTGACGTGTGGCCAGTTTGGGATCGATGCCCAGTGGTAAAGCGCTTGCTTGATGTGTGGCCAGTTTGGGATCGATACCTGTCAGTAGACCCATTGGGTTATTTCTCGTTCCAGCCAGTGCATAACGACTGGTACATCAAAGGCTGTGGTATGTGCTATCATGTCTATGGGATGGTGCATATAAAAGATCCCTTGCTGCTAATCAAAAAGAGTAGCCCAAGAAGTGGCAACAGCAGGTTTCCTCCCTCAATATCTGTGTGGTCCTTAACCATAAGTCCGATGCCATATAACCGTAAAGTAAATAAAATGTGTTGAGTGCGTTGTTAAATAAAACATTTCCTTCCTTTCTTTTCTTTTGAAATTTTGGTCTAGTTTTTGTTTTTATTTTGTTTTGTTTGCTAATTGATCCTCTGGTTAGTCCATTATATGATATCTCTGGTTTAAACATGTTTTATTTCCATCAAGCCAACAGGTCAACCATGTATTTTAGAGCCACTGACAGCATTTCACCACACACAACTGTTGCATGCAATTCTCATATCCTAAATATACACAACAAAAAACCCAAATATTAATTTAGTTTTCCCTAATTTATTTTAAATGATTCAGTTGGAATCCAGTTTGTTTTGCATCTTATATATATTGAACATTTTACACCCATTTAGGCGGGATTTTTAGCAGATTAATTTTATCATGAAAAAAATAATTAATTAAATGTTCAGCACTTCATTTGTTGTTCAATGTGATTATATAACGAGAAGTAGGTTGCTAATACTTCCTTCACTACATCTGACACACTCACCTGTACACTGTAAACCTTCCAGGTAGAAACCTCGTTTACATCGGCACGACAGCATCGAATCGACGGCATCACACAATGCAAATGTTTCACAGGCAGAAAGGTTTCCTTGACAACTAGAGTAATCTGAAAAAACCAACAAAAAAACATAAACATACAGCCATCTTATTTCACACAATTCCTCATAACCTGCCATCAAGTTAATTTAAACAGCATTAATATGCAGTTTTCTGAAGATTGTAAGAATCATTTCATTAAAAAAAAAAAAAAATTCTAATTATTTCAGTGTGTCTTGACATAAAAAACAGGAAAAGTGCTTTGAACATATCAAAAATGTTATATTTTTCAGTGCAATTTGTAAGAAACAATAATATTCACTCCTAGTTAAGAATGACATCTACTCGTGGAGTTTTAAATTACAGTTTCTTGATGAGTTTATCCTACTGAGTCATAGGATAAAACCTCCTCAGCAGACCAATTGGGTTTTTCCCATTCCAACCAGTGCTCAATGAATGATATACCAAAGACCATGGTATGTGTTGTCCTATCTGTGGGAAAGTGCATATAAAACATCACTTGCTGCTAATGAAAAACTGTATCATGTTTCCTCTGATAATTATGTTTGACATCCACTTCCCAATGTCATGAAACAAACAAAACAACTAACTTTTAACTTTTTGTAAATAATGTATAATTTCATTGAAAAAAACAACCCAGCTGCAACATCCAAAATTACTTTTTTCTGCTGCGTTGAAACGTGTCAATGATTGTCAATGTCATCCACATTTTCCATGCATAAACCTGCCACTGGTAAAACTCATGGCTGATGTCAACTATTTAACAGCACAGCACACACATGATTTATTTAAAACAAAGCACTACCTGGCACTTGAAGCCATTCAGAATGTTATTAATGTCCAAGCTTTAGAATCCTGACTGCAATAACACACACACCCACGGATTTATGGATATAGTCATGCAATTAAAGCATAATAATAAGTGCATTTTTATTTCTCAAAATCCGTCTCTTGCAAATAAAGAACATTTACCACTCCATTTTCTATTCAGAATTACTTCAGCCATTTTATTGTGTTTCCTTAAAAAACAGGGGGCAGGATGTAGTTTGGTGGGTAGAGTGCTCACCTGAGGTGCTTTGGTCATAGGATCGAACCCTCTTAGGGGGTCCATTCTCTGATATATGTTTTTTCCCATCCCAACTAGTGCCTCACGACTGGTATATCAAAGGCCATGGGATGTGTTATCATGTCTGTGGGAAAGTGCAATTAAATAATTCCTTGCTGCTGCTGAAAACATGTAGCGGGTTTCCTCTCTAAGACTATATGTCAAAATAATTAAATGATTGACATCTAATAGCCGATGATAAACAAATCAATGTGCTCTAGTGGTGTTGTTAAACAAAACAAATTTTTTAACTTTAAAAAAAAACTAAGCTGAAATATACTTTAAAATTTTAGAATGTCTATACTGAAAAAAGCAAATGTTTTATATTTCTGACTACGGGTATCTTATTCACTATGGTCCATGATCCCACTCAATGAAATTTAGAAAATTTGTTTCTAATTTTCATTATTATTCATACCTACCTAGTGCTATCACAACAAATATGCTATACAATTCTGCAGTGTAGTTGTATAGTATATTTGTTGAATAAGACTTTAAGTCCAATTAAATAGTTCTACTCAATGTACCATTCAAGGCACTGACCCAAGCCATTAGATCAAAATAGTTTAACTTTATTTAAAATGGTTTGCTTAAATGATTAAATGTGACAAATCCAATATTATGTGTTTCCCGTAATCCAGGTATTTGTAGTAGATCAAAATATGATATATGTAAAACAGAAAGGGAATGTACTTTAAACCAATCCTTTATTATTCAAGAGTCTTTCGTAACCAGCATCCTACTTACTAACAGTCTTACATATCAACAATCCTATTTACCAACAGTCCTACTTACTAACATACCCGTGGTCCTATTTACCATCAGTCTTACTAACATACCAGTGGTCCTATTTACCAACAGTCCTACTTACTAACATACCCGTGGTCCTATTTACCAACAGTCGTACTCACTAACATACCAGTGGTCCTATTTACCATCAGTCCTACTAACTAACATACCAGTGGTCCTATTTACCAACAGTCCTACTAACTAACCTACCAGTGGTCCTATTTACCATCAGTCCTACTAACATACCAGTGGTCCTATTTACCAACAGTCCTACTTACTAACATACCCGTGGTCTTATTTACCAACAGTCCTACTTACTAACATACCAGTGGTCCTATTTACCAACAGTCCTACTTACTAACATACCCGTGGTCCTAGTTACCATCAGTCCTACTAACTAACATACCAGTGGTCCTATTTACCAACAGTCCTACTAACTAACATACCAGTGGTCCTATTTGCCAAGTCCTATTTACTAATATACCAACAGTCCTACTTACTAACATACCAACAGTCCTACTTACTAACATACCAAGTCCTACTTACTAACATACGAACAGTCCTACTTACTAACATACCAGTGGTCCTATTTACCAACAGTCCTACTTACTAACATACCCGTGGTTCTATTTACCAATAGTCCTACTAACATACCAGTGGTCCTATTTGCCAACAGTTCTATTTACTAATATACCAACAGTCCTACTTACTAACATACCCGTGGTTCTATTTACCAATAGTCCTACTAACATACCAGTGGTCCTATTTGCCAACAGTTCTATTTACTAATATACCAACAGTCCTACTTACTAACATACCAACAGTCCTACTTACCAACGGTCCTACTTACCAACATACCAACAGTCCTACTTACTAACATACCAACAGTCCTACTTACTAACATACCAAGTCCTACTTACTAACATACCAACAGTCCTACTTACTAACATACCAACAGTCCTACTTACCAACAGTCCTACTTACCAACAGTCTACTTACCAACAGACCTATTTACTAACATACCAGTGGTCCTATTTACGAACAGTCCTACTTACTAACATACTAGGAGTCCTATTTACCAAAGGTCATACTTGCCAACAGTCCCAACTTTCCAACATAGCAACAGTCCCACACACAAACAATTCTACTTATGAATGGTCCTACTTACAAAGTCCTACCTACTGATCCTACTTAGTAAAGGAGTGGATCTTTTACGGTTCAATATGCCAACACATTGAACCACAGAATGCTGTGTCATGGACCAGTACTTCCAGTCACTAGCTAGTTAATACGGTTCTATATTCTATCTTACTGGATGTTCTGTTCTATCCATAGATTAGTAGTGCCAGTCAACTGACCATGGAATTAATCTTCAATGGTTTAACAAACTTACTCACTGAACCATGACAAATTTAAAATAATTAAAGCCCCAATTCCCGATTGGCTGTAACATCAAAATTGTCCTAATTAATTTTATCACCCCGGACTGGGTTACTGGCATCCAGTGATCGAGCCCGGGGGGGTCATGCTTGAAACCTTCGTGGTATAGGAGCATGTTAAAAATTTTAAACAAACAAACAAACTGAACCATGAAACAAACACTGAATGGCCTAACAGTTTTACTAACTGGTCCATGATACTAACTCGTCATGGTATATTAGTTTTACATCCTGGACCATCAAACCAATTCTTCATAATCAATGGACCATGGAACAGGATCTTCCTGGTCTAGCAATCCTAGTCAGTAGACCATGAAATGAATTCTTCATGGTCTAATGGTCTTACTTACACGGCCATGTAATTAAATCTCCATGGACTGTTTATTTCTAGTCATAGACAATAATAAAAAAAATTCATGGTTGAATAGCTTTAATCACATGAAACTGAATTAATAGATATATGATATAAAACAAAAAAAAGTTTAAATTAAAAAAAAAATTAATCATTGGCTATTGGATGTCAAACATTTGGTAATTTGGTTTGTTTAAAGACACCACTAGATCATGTCGATTTATTAATCATCAGCTATTGAATATCAAACATTTGGAAATTTGACCTATAGTCTTAGAGAGGAAACCTAGCTGCTACATCTTTCCATTAGTAGCAAGGGACCTTTTATATGCACCATCTCACAGACAGGATAGCACATACCACGGTCTTTGATATACCAGTCATAGTGCACCAGCTGGAATGAGAAATAGCCCAATGGTTCCACCAATGGGGATCGATCCCAAACAGACACCAACACCCCTCCCCAACCAAAAACAAGAAAACAACAACAAAATCTTACCCAAGAGTTGTAAGCGAGACACTAAGGCATAACTGGAATTCTGAGCAGAGAAATCGGTCAAGTCGGGCTCCACAGAATACATTCTAACTTTTCCTGAAAACAAACAAAGTTAAGACAAAATGAAAGCTGTGTCAGACCTGACTGGCCGAGTGGTTTCGTCACAGGCTGACAATTAACGCCCTGCGAATTGGTGCAGTAGATTCAAATCCTGCCAACTGACCTGGCTGGCTGAGTGGTTATATCACAGGCCACCAATTAACACCCTGTGAATCTGTGCAGTAGATTCAAATCCTGCCAACTGACCTGGCTGGCTGAGTGGTTACATCACAGGCTGACAATTAACGCCCTGTGAATCGGTGCAGTAGATTCAAAACCTGACAACTGACGCTCTGTGTTTTAACTATTATAAACACATGGTTCTCAATGTCTATTCTTTTATAGCCATGAGTCACTTTTGAAGCAAATAGTACTAACCTAGCTTATACAAATGAAACTTTGAAATTACTAAGTTTAATGAGAGCCAGTGCTTTGACTATGTGCACATTTTTTTATTGAGGGGTTCATATTAATGTTAAACTTAAAAATGTACTCACCAACTTTAATATGAGCAGGCACGTTGACTTTGAACGTGTTTTGAGGGTGAAGGATTCACAACAAATTTAACTCAAATACTCACTAATTTTAATATGAGCAGGCACAACTGACTTTGAGCAAATGTTATGAGGGTGAAGGGTTCACAAATAAAAAACTCAATTACTCACTGTGTTTAATATGAACAGACACAGAGACAGACACTGACTTGGAGGACATGTTTTGAGTGTGAAATGTAATATGAGCAGGCACTCTGAGCAGATGTTCTGAGTATTTCCAACAAATGAAACTCAACTACTCAACAAGTTTAATATCAGCAGGCACTCCAAAGTTGAGCACATTTTGAGTTTGAAGGGTTCACGACAAATGAATCTCAATTATACTCACTAAGTTTAATATGAGCAGGCACAAAAAACTTTGAGCACATGTTTTGAGTGTGAAGGGTTCACAAATAATGAAACTCAAATACTCACTAAGTTTAATATGAGCAGGCACACCGACTTTGAGCACGTGTTTTGAGTGTGAAGGGTTCACGGAGCAGACGGCTATTACAGCTAAGACAGACAGAAACAGGAAGAAGTACGATGGCGGCAACTGACACATGCCCCGTGATCTCGATCTGCATAACTGACTGCCATGACGACCACCAGCATCCTCAGTGTCCGTCCGTACATGTGTCTGTGTGTTGTCAGCATCAGAATCATCCTGAAGGATTGAAAAATATCATTGAAATAAATACTAGTACAACATCAGAATCATCCTGAAGGAAATAAAAATATAAATACAACATTAGCATAATCCTGAATTAAATAAACATATAATTAAAATAATTAAAATATTAGACTCATCGTTCATGAAATTTTTTTTTTTTTTAAATAAATACAATATTTGGATTATCCTGAATGAAATGAAAACAGAATTAAAATAAATACAATAGCATTATCTTGGATAAACAAAAATATGGCTGAAAGAAATACAATGGGAAGTCCTTGTATATATGCTCCTTTTGTTTTTTAATAATGAAATATTAACAACAATCAATAAACCATATATGCATAATAAAATGCATACCAGTAATAACTGACTGCTGTGACTTGATCTTGTTATAAACTACTTGTTCCCTAGGAACATCTTCTCAAAAAGAAGCACCAAGAGATGTTTTATAGGTCAATGTTGGATAAACAAAATATTGTATAACAGGCTGAAAAACGGTTTCACACACAAATGTTTTTTATAGACATACAATTAGTCTTATAGACTGACAAATGATTTGAAGATGACAGATAGTATGTTATAGACTGACAAATGGTGTTTTACAGAATGACAAAATTGAGTTTCAAACATAAACAATTAAGTAAAGCCAATTTATGAATGCATTGGGGTTTTTTTTACACACAATTGGTTGAGTATTGTCAATATATGTAGTTAAAAGCAACTAACTACATACATTTACAATGCTTGTTGGACACACAGCTTTATATATATGTAGTTAAAAGCAACTAACTACATACATTTACAATGCTTGTTGGACACACAGCTTTATATATATGTAGTTAAAAGCAACTAACTACATACATTTACAGTGCTTGTTGGACAGATAGCTTTATATATATGTAGTTAAAAGCAACTAACTACATACATTTACAATGCTTGTTGGACACACAGTTTTATATATATGTAGTTAAAAGCAACTAACTACATACATTTACAATGCTTCTTGGATACATATCTTTATATATATGTAATTAAAAGCAACTAACTACATACATTTACAATGCTTGTTGGACACACAGCTTTATATGTATATATGTAGTTAAAAGCAACTAACTACATACATTTACAATGCTTGTTGGACACACAGCTTTATATATATGTAGTTAAAAGCAACTAACTACATACATTTACAATGCTTGTTGGACAGATAGCTTTATATATATGTAGTTAAAAGCAACTAACTACATACATTTACAATGCTTGTTGGACACATAGCTTTATATATATGTAGTTAAAAGCAACTAACTACATACATTTACAATGCTTGTTGGACACACAGTTTTATATATATGTAGTTAAAAGCAACTAACTACACACAATTACAATACTTGTTGGACACATAGCTTTATATATATGTAGTTAAAAGCAACTAACTACATACATTTACAATGCTTGTTGGACAGATAGCTTTATATATATGTAGTTAAAAGCAACTAACTACATACATTTACAATGCTTGTTGGACAGATAGCTTTATATATATATATGTAGTTAAAAGCAACTAACTACATACATTTACAATGCTTCTTGGACACACAGCTTTATATATATGTAGTTAAAAGCAACTAACTACATACATTTACAATGCTTCTTGGACACACAGCTTTATATATATGTAGTTAAAAGCAACTAACTACATACATTTACAATGCTTCTTGGACACACAGCTTTATATATATGTAGTTAAAAGCAACTAACTACATACATTTACAATGCTTGTTGGACACACAGCTTTATATATATGTAATTAAAAGCAACTAACTACATACATTTACAATGCTTGTTGGACAGATAGCTTTATATATATGTAGTTAAAAGCAACTAACTACATACATTTACAATGCTTGTTGGACACACAGCTTTATATATATGTAGTTAAAAGCAACTAACTACATACATTTACAATGCTTCTTGGACACACAGCTTTATATATATGTAGTTAAAAGCAACTAACTACATACATTTACAATGCTTGTTGGACACACAGCTTTATATATATGTAGTTAAAAGCAACTAACTACATACATTTACAATGCTTGTTGGACACACAGCTTTATATATATGTAGTTAAAAGCAACTAACTACATACATTTACAATGCTTGTTGGACACACAGCTTTATATATATGTAGTTAAAAGCAACTAACTACATACATTTACAATGCTTCTTGGACACATAACTTTATTACGTATTATTAGTAGTACTATTACATTAATACTGTATTGTATATATATTATTATTATACATGTACAATAATTATCATGAAACATATACCATTATCATTTAAAAAATTAAAATTATATATTATTATTATTATTATACATGTAAATAATAATAATAATAATAATGTGTGAATGACTGGATGTATGTTTGTCTTGACCCCCCCCCCCCCCCCCCAACCCCCCCAACAAAAACAACAACACCACAAATACCCCCCTAAAAAAACAAACCTAATTAATTCAATTGCCAAATATTCTATTCCTAGTGTTGGTGAGACTTATAAAGGAAGAATACTGTAAGGTGATGATTCCAGGCTCTCCAACACTGACATGACCTATTTTCTGGGGATAATAAAGAATTTGAAAAAAAAAATAAAAAATAAATATAAATAATAATAATAATAATAATAATAATAATACATGTAGTATAATAATGTAGTAGTAGTAGTAGTAGTAGTAGTAGTAGTAGTAGTAGTAGTAATAGTATCATTAAATATGTATCATTATACACATTGTTATACATTATTACTATTACTATTGTTCAATATTAGTATTGTTATACATTATTACTATTACTATTATTCAACATTAGTATTGTTATACATTATTACTATTACTATTATTCAACATTAGAAGTGTTATACATTATTACTATTACTATTGTTCAATATTAGTATTGTTATACATTATTACTATTACTATTGTTCAATATTAGTATTATTACACATTATTATACACTATTACCTAATTATCATACAGATTGTTATTTGTGTTCAGCTGCCAGACATTATTACTACTACTTTATTGCTGCTACTCCATTTCTTTCCAGTGATAAAGTCACACCATAAAGTGAGAGTGAAATCACAGTTTTTATTATGTAAACATCTGAGGCACACAGTTATGTAAAACGACTCTTTTAAAGCCGACAAACACACTTCTGAGACGGCCATCAACATTGTTCGTCTGCGTACATTGAGCAATCCAGTGTACTGCGAGTGTAAGAATGCTGCACATTATGCAGTAACCTCGATATAAAACTATCTCCTCGATATAAAACTATCTCTGCTATAAACACAGCAGCAAGCTTCCCAACTGAACAACGTCTGATTCACACTATGGGCTTGCACCGTCTGCTTAACAGTAGGGCTGTAAAAATACTTTTCAAATTTATTTATTTTACTTTTATACGTTTTTGGGGGTATCTTTTGTGTCAGGGATAACTTTAGTAGGTTACTAAATGCAAAGAGGAATAACATTTTAATATATACAGTGAAACCCCTCGAAACCGGATCCTCTGAAAACTGGATTTCTGACAAAATAGAACATTTGTCACAGTCCCTTTTTAAATATCAGTACAGAAGAGAACCTCTCTAAACCAGATACCTCTTAACACCAGACTCTTTACTTGGTATGGTGGGTGTCCTGTTTACAGGAGTTTCACTGTACTATTATTTAAAAAGTATTTAAAAATATAATACATAATTATAATTAATTATACTGCTCAACTGTTCTCAATATAATACTAGCAGGTACTCCAATTGTGCACATATAATTAAATATCTACAAAATGTGTTTTCATAATTTCTACACCTGATGAATACAATCTATACCCCACCCCCAGGTACATGATGGTAGGCAGGTTTTCAACATAGGATCTACCCCACCCCCAGGTACATGATGGTAGGCAGGTTTTCAACATAGGATCTACCCCACCCCCAGGTACATGATGGTAGGCAGGTTTTCAACATAGGATCTACCCCACCCCCAGGTGCATGATGGTAGGCAGGTTTTCAACATAGGATCTACCTCACCCCCAGGTGCATGATGGTAGGCAGGTTTTCAACATAGGATCTACCTCACCCCCAGGTGCATGATGGTAGGCAGGTTTTCAACATAGGATCTACCTCACCCCCAGGTGCATGATGGTAGGCAGGTTTTCAACATATGATCTACCTCACCCCCAGGTGCATGATGGTAGGCAGGTTTTCAACATAGGGTCTACACCCCACCCCCAGGTACATGATGGTAGGCAGGTTTTCAACATAGGATCTACCCACCCCCAGGTGCATGATGGTAGGCAGGTTTTCAACATAGGATCTACCCCACCCCCAGGTACATGATGGTAGGCAGGTTTTCAACATAGGGTCTACACCCCACCCCCAGGTACATGATGGTAGGCAGGTTTTCAACATAGGATCTACACCCCACCCCCAGGTACATGATGGTAGGCAGGTTTTCAACATAGGATCTGCCTCACTTCCAGGTACATGATGGTAGGCAGGTTTTCAACATAGGATCTACCCCACCCCCAGGTGCATGATGGTAGGCAGGTTTTCAACATAGGGTCTACACCCCACCCCCAGGTACATGATGATAGGCAGGTTTTCAACATAGGATCTGCCTCACTTCCAGGTACATGGTGGCAGGCAGGTTTTCAACATAGGATCTACCCCACCCCCAGGTGCATGATGGTAGGCAGGTTTTCAACATAGGGTCTACACCCCACCCCCAGGTACATGATGGTAGGCAGGTTTTCAACATAGGATCTGCCTCACTTCCAGGTACATGGTGGCAGGCAGGTTTTCAACATAGGATCTACCCCACCCCCAGGTGCATGATGGTAGGCAGGTTTTCAACATAGGATCTACCCCACCCCCAGGTGCATGATGATAGGCAGGTTTTCAACATAGGATCTGCCTCACTCCCAGTTATAATACAATGGACAGTGAGTTTAACACACTTTACTGCATTAAATATATTTTTTTGTTTCTTCATATTTTGGGTTTGACTTCCACCCAATCATCCATTTCTGGATACTCTTTTATTAGTAATAAAGCAGGCACAGATAAGTACAGAACAGTTAATACACAGACAGACACAGACACAGACACAGATAGACAGACACACACACACACAGAGACAGGCAGACAGACAGACAGACATAGACAGACATAGACAGACAGACAGACAGACAGACAGACAGACAGACAGACAGACATAGACAGACAGACAGACAGACAGCCGAGATGAACACTACAGAACACAAAGGCAGTCAAACCTTCATCAGTGACCTTGTCTCCAGTATTCTAATAAACACAGACATACATACATACAGACAGACAGACAGACAACCGAGATGAACACTACAGAACACAAAGGCAGTCAAACCTTCATCAGTGACCGTGTCTCCAGTATTCTAATAAACACAGACATACATACATACAGACAGACAGACAGACAACCGAGATGAACACTACAGAACACAAAGGCAGTCAAACCTTCATCAGTGACCTTGTCTTCAGTATTCTAATAAACACATACATACAGACAGACAGACAGACAACCGAGATGAACACTACAGAACACAAAGGCAGTCAAACCTTCATCAGTGACCTTGTCTCCAGTATTCTAATAAACACATACATACAGACAGACAGACAGACAGACAGACAACCGAGATGAACACTACAGAACACAAAGGCAATCAAACCTTCATCAGTGACCTTGTCTCCAGTATTCTAATAAACACATACATACAGACATACATACAGACAGACAGACAGACAGACAGACAGACAGACAGACAGACAGACAACCGAGATGAACACTACAGAACACAAAGGCAGTCAAACCTTCATCAGTGACCTTGTCTCCAGTATTCTAATAAACACAGACATACATACATACAGACAGACAGACAGACAACCGAGATGAACACTATAGAACACAAAGGCAGTCAAACCTTCATCAGTGACCTTGTCTCCAGTATTCTAATAAACACAGACAGACAGACAGACAGCTGAGATGAACACTACAGAACACAAAGGCAGTCAAACCTTCATCAGTGACCTTGTCTCCAGTATTCTAATAAACACAGACAGACAGACAGACAGCTGAGATGAACACTACAGAACACAAAGGCAGTCAAACCTTCATCAGTGACCTTGTCTCCAGTATTCTAATAAACACAGACAGACAGACAGACAGACAGACAAGCGAGATGAACACTACAGAACACAAAGGCAGTCAAACCTTCATCAGTGACCTTGTCTCCAGTATTCTAATAAACACAGACAATTTTAAATTTTTGCTAAATGCTCTTTGTAAAATGCATCATCAACAAATGTGACAGATTTTAAGACATTATTTTATTGAAAACAAAGAAAACGTCAATAATTTTTCCACACATTTATAAACTATTGGTGTAAAATAAATTTAAAAGATGTTAATTTTTATATGAATTCAATATTTTTCTAACACATCTGGGTTTTTTTTTTTTTTTTTTTTTCTTATTTAAATGTTCCATGAATTTAAATGGTTCCCAACATTTTGGAGGAAAAGTCAACACAGATAAAGGTTTTCCTGTAAATTCACATATTGCACCCACTATGTAAGGAAATCCATCCCATAATGCCTCTAATTCGGCCAGCGAGGTAGTAGGTGAAAGCTCTGGGGGTGTTAGCCTGTTTCCATGGAGGGTCACCCTGGCGACAGACTCCTGCGATGGTGACAGCCTGTCATCATGCATGGTTGCCATGACAACTGAGGACGGCAGACTCTCTCCTTGCAAAGCATTGGCTGGTGAATCTGAGGGGGTAGAGTCCTGTGCGACAATGTTAACTTTGTTAGTGTGCACAGCAAGGGCATTGAACAGACTGACACAAGCAACAGATTAATAGGTGCATTCAGGTAAACCGTATCTGTAACAAGTGCATTATCCAATAAGATGTGTGCTCTTATTCCACTAGTAAGTGGTAAATAGTTCACAGTTATAGACTTATGTTCCATCCTTGATTAGTTAAATACTACCCATCCAACCATTACAAGCTGTTGTCAACAAGGAATTTCAACCCATGCATGCAATAACACAAAACTATGCATTGGACAGTTTCTTAAAAAGTGACATGGGCTTCAAAATTAATGAACAAATGAACAAATGATTAATGATCAAACAAAGAAACAAATTAATTAATAAATATTTAATGATGATCAAAACATACTGTTATTAAACCAAGATAAATTGAACAACAAATCTATTACACACAAATGATTATGAACATTTTTATTATTAATAAACAATAAAAATTAAAATATGACATTAATTTACTGGTTATGTATGAAAACCACCCATCACAGACTGTCATAAACACAAAACATTTCAACCCATGCATGTAATATCAACTAAAAAATCTTCTCTATCATAAAGACAAAAAGTCCCCACCCATGCATGCAATAAGAGGAGAAAAACAACACTATGAGTTAGAAGAAGAGCTTCTTGGAAATAAGACTTCCCGAGCAGGACTGCTTGGTGGATTAAGATCAAGTGCCCGACTTATCATTTAGTTTGTTGACAGCACTTCAGATTATTCAAGTTTTCTTTGCTCACCACTTGAGGTCTTAACTACCAGACAAAATCAATGTTCCAATCTCCACACACTGTATGTTAAGCTGACAATGTACATAACTTCGGACCCACACAATCTGTTTGTGTTTTCAAACACACTATTGTATGGTGCACCAGATGGTTTACGATATTTGCATATATTTACATATATTTACTGTGGAGCATTTAGAAATCTTTTATGAAAACTGTACAATACCTTTATATTATCATGGGGGGGGGGGGGGGGGGTCATTTGATATAATTGCAGGCATGTATGCAGGATGGGTTGCATTTTGGAGTGAATAAGAGAATGTTCAATGTAAAATACTGATTTAAAAAAGAAAAAAAGAGAACTAAAGAGATATTCAGAGTTATGCCTCCTAATGACATCCATTTAAGAGAATATTAATGTAAATTAACCAGCCTCGGTGGCGTCATGGTTAAGCCATCAGATATAAGGTTGGTAGGTACAGGGTTCGCAGCCCGGTACCGGCCTCGGTGGCATCGTGGTTAAACCATCAGATATAAGGTTGGTAGGTATAGGGTTCGCAGCCCGCTACCGACTCAATTGGTAGGTGTAAGGCCACTACACCCTCTTATCTCTAAACCACTAACAATTAATAGCTAACACACTGTCCTGAACAGACAGCTCAGATAGTTGAGGTGTGTGCCCAGGACAGCACGCTTGAATCTTAATTGGATATAAGCAAGAAAATAAGTTAAAATGAAAAAAAGAAAAGTAAATACATTTATAAAACAAAATTTACTTAGTGGTTTTCAGCATAACATAACAATGAATGAAGGACCTCCAGGTGGACACCAGGAATGAATGAAGGACCTCCAGGTGGACACCAGGAATGAATGAAGGACCTCCAGGTGGACACCAGGAATGAATGAAGGAACTACAGGTGGACACCAGGAATGAATGAAGGACCTCCAGGTGGACACCAGGAATGAATGAAGGACCTCCAGGTGGACACCAGGAATGAATGAAGGACCTCCAGGTGGACACCAGGAATGAATGAAGGACCTCCAGGTGGACACCAGGAATGAATGAAGGAACTACAGGTGGACACCAGGAATGAATGAAGGACCTCCAGGTGGACACCAGGAATGAATGAAGGAACTCCAGGTGGACACCAGGAATGAATGAAGGAACTCCAGGTGGACACCAGGAATGAATGAAGGAACTCCAGGTGGACACCAGGAATGAATGAAGGAACTACAGGTGGACACCAGGAATGAATGAAGGAACTACAGGTGGACACCAGGAATGAATGAAGGACCTCCAGGTGGACACCAGGAATGAATGAAGGAACTACAGGTGGACACCAGGAATGAATGAAGGAACTACAGGTGGACACCAGGAATGAAGGAACTCCATGTGGACACCAGGAATGAATGAAGGAACTACAGGTGGACATCAGGAATGAATAAAGGAACTACAGGTGGACACCAGGAATGAAGGAACTACATGTGGACACCAGGAATGAATGAAGGAACTACAGGTGGACACCAGGAATGAATGAAGGACCTCCAGGTGGACACCAGGAATGAAGGAAGGAACTCCAGGTGGACACCAGGAATGAATGAACTCCAGGTGGACACCAGGAATGAAGGAAGGAACTCCAGGTGGACACCAGGAATGAATGAAGGACCTCCAGGTGGACACCAGGAATGAAGGAAGGAACTCCAGGTGGACACCAGGAATGAATGAACTCCAACTCCAGGAATGATTGAAGGAACTCCAGGTGGACACCAGGAATGAATGAAGGAACTACAGGTGGACACCAGGAATGAATGAATGAACTCCAGGTGGACACCAGGAATGAATGAATTCCAGGTGGACACCAGGAATGAATGAAGGAACTCCAGGTGGACACCAGGAATGAAGGAACTCCAGGTGGACACCAGGAAGACATGTTACACCTGGAAACATACTGAATGCTGTTAAAAATCACCAGTCAAGATTTGTAGTTGTAAAAAGGAAGGAAGGAAGGAAATGTTTTATTTAACAACGCACTCAACACATTTTATTTATGGTTATATGGCGTCAGACATACAGTTAAGAACCAAACACATATTGAAAGAGGAAACCCGCTGTTGCCACTTCATGGGCTACTCTTTTTGATTAGCAGCAAGGGATCTTTTATATGCACCATCCCACAGACAGGATAGTACATACCACAGCCTTTATTACACCAGTTGTGAAGCACTGGCTGGAACAAAAAGGAAATGAGATGAAAACAACGCATTCAAGTGAATTTGTATTCTGGTAGGCGAAACATTACCCCAACATTATATACAAGGGTTAGGGTTATTACGTGTGTTACAACAAACTAACATCTGTTGATGGAGTAAACAACTACAAATTGGGTGGTGTGTTTCGATTGAAGTTTAGTCTGAAACAAGGGTCCAGACAGAGCCATCTCAGGGCTTGTACAATGTTTATCAAATTCACCAGCCAATGGGATATGTCACCTAAAGGGGGAGGTAGAGCTAAACAATCGTAACAATGGGATATGTCACCTAAAGGGGGAGGTAGAGCTAAACAATCGTAACAATGGGATATGTCACCTAAAGGGGGAGGTAGAGCTAAACAATCGTAACAATGGGATATGTCACCTAAAGGGGGAGGTAGAGCTAAACAATCGTAACAATGGGATATGTCACCTAAAGGGGGAGGTAGAGCTAAACAATCGTAACAATGGGATATGTCACCTAAAGGGGGAGGTAGAGCTAAACAATCGTAACAATGGGATATGTCACCTAAAGGGGGAGGTAGAGCTAAACAACAGTAACAATGGGATATGTCACCTAAAGGGGGAGGTAGAGCTAAACAATCGTAACAATGGGATATGTCACCTAAAGGGGGGGGTAGAGCTAAACAACAGTAACAATGGGATATGTCACCTAAAGGGGGAGGTAGAGCTAAACAATCGTACTAATGGGATATGTCACCTAAAGGGGGAGGTAGAGCTAAACAATCGTACTAATGGGATATGTTACCTAAAGGGGGTTGTAGAGCTAAACAATCGTACTAATGGGATATGTCACCTAAAGAGGGAGGTAGAGCTAAACAATCGTACTAATGGGATATGTCACCTAAAGGGGGAGGTAGAGCTAAATAATCGTAATAATGGGATATGTCACCTAAAGAGGGAGGTAGAGCTTAACAATCGTAATAATGGGATATGTCACCTAAAGAGGGAGGTAGAGCTAAACAATAGTAATAATGGGATATGTCACCTAAAGAGGGAGGTAGAGCTTAACAATCGTAATAATGGGATATGTCACCTAAAGAGGGAGGTAGAGCTTAACAATCGTACTAATGGGATATGTCACCTAAAGAGGGAGGTAGAGCTTAACAATCGTAATAATGGGATATGTCACCTAAAGAGGGAGGTAGAGCTTAACAACAGTAATAATGGGATATGTCACCTAAAGAGGGAGGTAGAGCTTAACAACAGTACTAATGGGATATGTCACCTAAAGAGGGAGGTAGAGCTTAACAACAGTACTAATGGGATATGTCACCTAAAAAAGGAGGTAGAGCTTAATAACACTAACATTGGGGTAGGGGTCAGGATACATGTATTCGTATTTACAAAATAGACTTAAGTGCAACATTTGACAAAAACATTCACTAGCCATCGGGCATGGCAATAGTAGTTATTTACTAGCCCAACATTGAATATCACTAGCCATGGGAGTGGGGCTACCATAATCTAGAAGCCCTGTCTGGCATGGCAATAGTAGTTATTTACTAGCCCAACATTGAATATCACTAGCCATGGAAGTGGGGCTACCATAATCTAGAAGCCCTGTCTGGCATGGCAATAGTAGTTATTTACTAGCCCAACATTGAATATCACTAGCCATGGGAGTGGGGCTACCATAATCTAGAAGCCCTGTCTGGAATGGCAATAGTAGTTATTTACTAGCCCAACATTGAATATCACTAGCCATGGGAGTGGGGCTACCATAATCTACAAGCCCTGCAAAGCTGTCCCCGAAGTGACGACAAGTATAAATAAGTATAATAATAATAATAATAATACAAAAATTCTGCAGAAGTAACTTTCCAGCCTACCATAAAATTTTTGCACTGTGAGAACATCCACAGGTGCAACTATAAACCAAGTTTCATAGACCTAGGACTTGTAGTTTTTGAGGAACTGATCTAATGTGAAACTTTAACGTAAAAAATGACACTGTCACTGCCTCTGCCATCAGAAAAGTAATACCTAAATCTCATCTTTTTATTTTGTAAAGGCGAGACAAAATTAATAAAGAAAGGAGAAGAATGATGGAGAAACTTCAGGGGCAGTTAAGGGTAGCACTGTCTAATTCACACCACAGCAAACTGCCCTCCACCCATATTGTCCCTGTTAGCCTTTACTCATATTTACCAATACCAATTTACTCATACCAATTTCTAGTTAAAACATGACCACATTTTTATTTCTTCTTCCGCCCCGCCCATCCTCCACATCAAAATCCTGGATTTACCCCGGCAATATATTTATGGGTTTGTCAATTCACAGCAAGCAATTCTGTTTGGGTTTTTTTCTCTCTAAAAGTTGATTTTAATAACACATTTAAAACAGAAATGTTCACTTTATGGCCCAGACAAAACACGCGGACGATGATAACAAGAACTAAAGACAAAGATAATAATGTTTGCCTTTAGGTCAAGGAAAAAACATGAAAAACATCAGACCTTGAAATATATGACAAGAAATTACTGTTCAAAGTACGGGACGCTGGAGGAATACATTTCAAAGAACAGGAAAGAGGAAAGAAACCAAATAATAAACGAAGCATACGCCTGCAGCTTAGGAAATGGAATGAAAGGAACATTTTGTATAACGACACCCCAGCACACAGTGTAATCAGTGGATATTATATGTATGTATCATAAAGCATGCTTGTCATGGGCAAATCTTATGATCTAAAAGTTGTTTTGTTTAATGACACCACTAGATCACACTGACTCATTAATCACTGGCTACTGAATGTCAAACACTTGGTAATTCTAACTCGTCTTTTCAGAAACCAGCTATATTTTTATATACACTTTCACATACCATGGCCTTCGATATACCAATTTTGGGGCAATGGTTCACACAATAAGAAAAACATAACAAACAAAAAAGCAAACAAACAAACAAACAAAACAAAACAAAACAAAGAAAAAAAGGACACGTGTACACCAAGGGGTTTTGATCCTACAACCAAAGCATCTCAGGCAAACATTCTACCAACTGGGAGCGAGATGTAGTCCAGTGGTAAAGCATTCGCTTGGAGCGTGGTTGGTCTAGGATCGATCTCAGGCTAACATTCTACCAAATGGGAGAGGGACGTAGTCCAGTGGTAAAGCATTCGCTTGGAGCGTGGTTGGTCTAGGATCGATCTCAGGCAAACATTCTACCAACTGGGAGAGGGACGTAGTCCAGTGGTAAAGCATTCCCTTGGAGCGTGGTTGGTCTAGGATCGATCTCAGGCTAACATTCTACCAACTGGGAGCGAGATGTAGTCCAGTGGTAAAGCATTCACTAGGAGTGTGGTTGGTCTAGGATCGATCTGAGGCAAACATTCTACCAACTGGGAGAGGGACGTAGTCCAGTGGTAAAGCATTCGCTTGGAGCGTGGTTGGTCTAGGATCGATCTCAGGCAAACATTCTACCAACTGGGAGTGGGACATAGTCCAGTGGTAAAGCATTCACTTGGAGCGTGGTTGGTCTAGGATCGATCTCAGGCTAACATTCTACCAACTTGAAGCGGGATGTAGTCCAGTGGTAAAGCATTCGCTTGGAGCGTGGTTGGTCTAGGATCGATCTCAGGCAAACATTCTACCAACTGGGAGTGGGACGTAGTCCAGTGGTAAAGCATTCACTTGGAGTACAGTTGGTCTAGGATCGATCTCAGGCAAACATTCTACCAACTGGGAGTGGGATGTAGTCCAGTGGTAAAGCATTCACTTGGAGCGTGGTTGGTCTAGGATCGATCTCAGGCAAACATTCTACCAACTGGGAGTGGGACACAGTCCAGTGGTAAAGCATTCACTTGGAGCGTGGTTGGTCTAGGATCGATCTCAGGCTAACATTCTACCAACTGGGAGAGGGATGTAGTCCAGTGGTAAAGCATTCACTTGGAGCGTGGTTGGTCTAGGATCGATCTCAGGCTAACATTCTACCAACTGGGAGTGGGACGTAGTCCAGTGGTAAAGCATTCACTTGGAGCGTGGTTGGTCTAGGATCGATCTCAGGCAAACATTCTACCAACTGGGAGAGGGATGTAGTCCAGTGGTAAAGCATTCGCTTGGAGCGTGGTTGGTCTAGGATCGATCTCAGGCAAACATTCTACCAACTGGGAGTGGGACATAGTCCAGTGGTAAAGCATTCACTTGGAGCGTGGTTGGTCTAGGATCGATCTCAGGCTAACATTCTACCAACTTGAAGCGGGATGTAGTCCAGTGGTAAAGCATTCGCTTGGAGCGTGGTTGGTCTAGGATCGATCTCAGGCAAACATTCTACCAACTGGGAGTGGGACGTAGTCCAGTGGTAAAGCATTCACTTGGAGTACAGTTGGTCTAGGATCGATCTCAGGCAAACATTCTACCAACTGGGAGTGGGATGTAGTCCAGTGGTAAAGCATTCACTTGGAGCGTGGTTGGTCTAGGATCGATCTCAGGCAAACATTCTACCAACTGGGAGTGGGACACAGTCCAGTGGTAAAGCATTCACTTGGAGCGTGGTTGGTCTAGGATCGATCTCAGGCTAACATTCTACCAACTGGGAGAGGGATGTAGTCCAGTGGTAAAGCATTCACTTGGAGCGTGGTTGGTCTAGGATCGATCTCAGGCTAACATTCTACCAACTGGGAGTGGGACGTAGTCCAGTGGTAAAGCATTCACTTGGAGCGTGGTTGGTCTAGGATCGATCTCAGGCAAACATTCTACCAACTGGGAGAGGGATGTAGTCCAGTGGTAAAGCATTCACTTGGAGTGTGGTTGGTCTAGGATCGATCTCAGGCAAACATTCTACCAACTGGGAGTGGGACACAGTCCAGTGGTAAAGCATTCACTTGGAGCGTGGTTGGTCTAGGATCGATCTCAGGCTAACATTCTACCAACTGGGAGAGGGATGTAGTCCAGTGGTAAAGCATTCACTTGGAGCGTGGTTGGTCTAGGATCGATCTCAGGCTAACATTCTACCAACTGGGAGTGGGACGTAGTCCAGTGGTAAAGCATTCACTTGGAGCGTGGTTGGTCTAGGATCGATCTCAGGCAAACATTCTACCAACTGGGAGAGGGATGTAGTCCAGTGGTAAAGCATTCACTTGGAGCGTGGTTGGTCTAGGATCGATCTCAGGCAAACATTCTACCAACTGGGAGAGGGACGTAGTCCAGTGGTAAAGCATTCGCTTGGAGCGTGGTTGGTCTAGGATCGATCTCAGGCTAACATCAGACCTGTCAACCTTTAGTCAAGAGAAAGCAGGAGGTGTGTGTTGAAAAAGCAGGAGATTTTGTCAAAAAGCAGGAGATTTTTAAATTCACACAATTTAACCCAAAATTGCAAGATTTAAAAAAAACATTATTACAATAAGTTATATGAATACTATATAATGTCATATATACTTCTTAACCTTAGATCTTGGAATTTAAAAAAAAAACGAAAAAGAAGTTTTTTCAAAGTTTAAATATTCACGGTATTACACTTACAGCCTTACAGGTTGCGTTACATTATCATTTGTGGTTAGTGTACCTAAGTACCAAAGACAAATTTATATAAATCTTATAAATTAATATTCAGTTTTTACTATAATGAGGAAGGGTGGCGTGGTACTTATTTAAAATCATTATAATAATGCAATAAACATTGCATTTTCATTAATCATAAGTAAAACCTCATTACGGACATCGTGTGAAATATACCGGAATTATACCCATTTCCGTGAGTAACTTTATATCAATGTCAAACACAACATTTTTTAATTGTACAAAAATTATTTCTTGAAGAGTACCCTTATAACCAACATTTTACTGCACAAACATACAAAATTAACTGACACAAGTATGTTTATACAGCTAATTGGTCTTTTCGTTGTCTTGCTGTGACATGTGATTTTAACATGCATCGTGTGTATCGCTGTCAACTCGGAGTCTGTCAGTTCAGATTCATCATAGTTGCATTATGTAATCCAGTGGGAAGACATTTTACAATTCAGAGGTGTTATTAGAACTAAATTGGATAGTTTTTTTTATTTTTTATATGCAACACTGAATGTCAATACACAGCCTGTTGAATTAGCGGCAAAACGCTTCGTAGCCATTACGATGACAACAAACATTATAATAACACGTCATTTGATAAACTCCATGTGCTTTTTTAACAATATAAATAGGCTATCCCACAATTCTCACTTCGGCAAAGGTTAAACAGTTGGGACAATTCGGCCTGTTACATTCTCAGAAACCGAAAGTAGTCGACATTTTCCAAATGAGAAAAAAAAAGGTAGAGTTACTTCCCTTATGTTATTTTGACAAAAGAGGATCGATTTTTTTTTTATGCTCACAAAAATGTCATTTAATAGGAGAAACTGTCTCCCGCACAGTAAAAGGAGATTTGATCAAATACCGGGAGACTCCCGCGGAATCCGGGAGGGTTGACAGGTCTGGCTAACATTCTACCAACTGGGAGTGGGATGTAGTCCAGTGGTAAAGCATTCACTTGGAGCGTGGTTGGTCTAGGATCGATTTCAGGCAAACATTCTACCAACTGGGAGTGGGACGTAGTCCAGTGGTAAAGCATTCGCTTGGAGTGTGGTTGGTCTAGGATCGATCTCAGGCAAACATTCTACCAACTGGGAGTGGGACGTAGTCCAGTGGTAAAGCATTCGCTTGGAGTGTGGTTGGTCTAGGATCGATTTCAGGCAAACATTCTACCAACTGGGAGTGGGACGTAGTCCAGTGGTAAAGCATTCGCTTGGAGTGTGGTTGGTCTAGGATCGATCTCAGGCAAACATTCTACCAACTGGGAGCGAGACGTAGTCCAGTGGTAAAGCATTCACTTGGAGCGTGGTTGGTCTAGGATCGATCTCAGGCAAACATTCTACCAACTGGGAGCGAGACGTAGTCCAGTGGTAAAGCATTCACTTGGAGCGTGGTTGGTCTAGGATCGATCTCAGGCAAACATTCTACCAACTGGGAGCATCTACCAACCAAAGCATCTCAGGCAAAGACGTAGCCCAGTGGTAAAGCATTCACATGGAGCATGGTTGGTCTAGGATCGATCCCCATCGGCAGCCCAACAGGCTATTTCTCATTCCATCTAGTGCACCACGACTTGTATATAAAAGGCCATGGTATGTGCTATCCTGTCTGTGAGATGGTGCATATAAAAGATCCCTCACTACTAATGGAAAAATGTAGCAGGTTTCTTTTCTAAAACTATATGTCAAAATTACCAAATGTTTAATATCCAATAGCAAATGATTAGTAAATCAATGAGCTTTAGTGGTGTTAAACAAAACAAACTAACCTTTTCTACCAACTAAGCTTGATGATCTTATGATCTATGACTGTAAGGAAAGGGAAGGAAAGGGGATTCAAGAAACAAAATGGGAAGGTAAGGAGAGAAAAGGCACGAGATGGTTGTGAAGAGAACTCAAAGTGTGAAGGGAGGGGAGAGAAGGGAAGAAATGGGGAAGGCAAGAAAGGACAGAAAAAAGAATAGCAAAGAAAACCCACAAAGAATAGAATAGGACAGGAAAGGAAGGAAAAGGACAGGGAAGTGAAAATAGAAAAGGATAAGAGACAGAATAGGGAAGGGAAGGACAAATCAAGACAAATGGAGGGACAGGAAAGTGAAAATAGAAAAGGATAAGAGACAGAATAGGGAAGGCAAGGACAAATCAAGACAAATGGAGGGACAGGAAAGTGAAAATAGAAAAGGATAAGAGACAGAATAGGGAAGGGAAGGACAAATCAAGACAAATGGAGGGACAGGAAAGTGAAAATAGAAAAGGATAAGAGACAGAATAGGGAAGGGAAGGACAAATCAAGACAAATGGAGGGACAGGAAAGTGAAAATAGAAAAGGATAAGAGACAGAATAGGGAAGGGAAGGACAAATCAAGACAAATGGAGGGACAGGAAAGTGAAAATAGAAAAGGATAAGAGACAGAATAGGGAAGGGAAGGACAAATCAAGACAAATGGAGGGACAGGAAAGTGAAAATAGAAAAGGATAAGAGACAGAATAGGGAAGGGAAGGACAAATGAAGACAAATGGAGGGACAGGAAAGTGAAAATAGAAAAGGATAAGAGACAGAATAGGGAAGGGAAGGACAAATCAAGACAAATGGAGGGACAGGAAAGTGAAAATAGAAAAGGATAAGAGACAGAATAGGGAAGGGAAGGACAAATCAAGACAAATGGAGGGACAGGAAAGTGAAAATAGAAAAGGATAGAGACAGAATAGGGAAGGAAGGACAAATCAAGACAAATGGAGGGACAGGAAAGTGAAAATAGAAAAGGATAAGAGACAGAATAGGGAAGGGAAGGACAAATCAAGACAAATGGAGGGACAGGAAAGTGAAAATAGAAAAGGATAAGAGACAGAATAGGGAAGGGAAGGACAAATCAAGACAAATGGAGGGACAGGAAAGTGAAAATAGAAAAGGATAAGAGACAGAATAGGGAAGGGAAGGACAAATCAAGACAAATGGAGGGACAGGAAAGTGAAAATAGAAAAGGATAAGAGACAGAATAGGGAAGGGAAGGACAAATCAAGACAAATGGAGGGACAGGAAAGTGAAAATAGAAAAGGATAAGAGACAGAATAGGGAAGGGAAGGACAAATCAAGACAAATGGAGGGACAGGAAAGTGAAAATAGAAAAGGATAAGAGACAGAATAGGGAAGGGAAGGACAAATCAAGACAAATGGAGGGACAGGAAAGTGAAAATAGAAAAGGATAAGAGACAGAATAGGGAAGGGAAGGACAAATCAAGACAAATGGAGGGACAGGAAAGTGAAAATAGAAAAGGATAAGAGACAGAATAGGGAAGGGAAGGACAAATCAAGACAAATGGAGGGACAGGAAAGTGAAAATAGAAAAGGATAAGAGACAGAATAGGGAAGGGAAGGACAAATCAAGACAAATGGAGGGACAGGAAAGTGAAAATAGAAAAGGATAAGAGACAGAATAGGGAAGGGAAGGACAAATCAAGACAAATGGAGGGACAGGAAAGTGAAAATAGAAAAGGATAAGAGACAGAATAGGGAAGGGAAGGACAAATCAAGACAAATGGAGGGACAGGAAAGTGAAAATAGAAAGGATAAGAGACAGAATAGGGAAGGGAAGGACAAATCAAGACAAATGGAGGGACAGGAAAGTGAAAATAGAAAAGGATAAGAGACAGAATAGGGAAGGGAAGGACAAATCAAGACAAATGGAGGGACAGGAAAGAAAAGAAAAAGAAAAGGGAGGGAAGCAGAATGAAGGTAATGGAAAGTGAAGTCATTAAAAACAACATAACACGGTCTTTAAGCTGGTTTCAGACACAGTTTTGTGGCAGTTGTGGTCTAAAGTGTATGATATTAACCTATTTTATTAATAATAAGGGATTTTTATATATGTACTGATACCTTCCCTTAGATACACGTAGATCATACCACTGTTTATTACCAGTTACTGAACACTGTGTTAAATGAGAAATAAATACAAATGAAGCAATCACAACATCCGAAAACGGAGTAAAACTGGGCTAAATACGAAATCTTTAAACCATATACACTAACAGTCTGATTAGGAAGACACTACCACCAATACTTAATCCGTCAACGCTCTTGGGTCAGAGTGCCGGAAAGGTTTTACTAATAAAAGTCCTACCTAATTAGTGTTATCGGACACTGGAAGCAATAAACTGAGAAGCCAGGAAAGAAATAACATTTGTTGCCACCAGGTCCGGTGTTAGAAGGTGTAAAATTTTCTTGTAATGATGCCCATTGTCATGGTGGCCAACAGTGGGAGAGGGTTTAGCAGGGGCAATGATTCCACACATTACAAGCCGAGATCGGAACAACAGATCTGGTTAATAAAGCAGGACCATATGCAAATCAAGTCTGGCCAATAATTGGGTCAGTCTACGTTTTCAAAATGATAGCAGCGGAGAGTGACTGACTGCCACAGTATTGATTGGAGTGGTCTCCAGCAGTGGAGACAAGAAGCGGAATATGGGACGACCATTAAAGAAGAACATCTAGTGGACTAAGTTACCAGGAAGACATAGAATAAATAGAAAAAGTTTTTTAAAAAAAGAACAGAAAAAATATATGAGGAACTTTAAAACCCCTGATTTGGTAGAAATCTAGTAATACTAGAGATATATGGCTGATTAATGAAATATTTTCAAGTATGGCAAAGGCAGTGTTAAATATGGCAAGATCGATAAAATGTAAAAGTTACTAATATTTTATCTGACCATTTATTGAAATGAGGGCATTATCAACAGAGGTACAGGAATTTTATAAAGGTCACTGAATCTTGGAAATTATTATGAAAAGAGGGCAAAATCATTTTCAGTTTTTCAGTATTTTGCATTTAATGGTATCTTCATATACTTACCATTTATGACACCCAATAGCCGATGTGTATTTTTGATGTGTATTTTTGTGCTGGGGTGTCGTTAAACATTCATTCATTTATTCATTCATTGTCAGATCGTGTTTTGTAAGTGAGCTCACCAAAACCACATAACATGTTTTTGTTGTAATGATGACTATACATATGTATGAATACAAACTGTAATATGTCCATGGCCACTAACACTACCTCTTGTTCTGAGATCTGGTTCATCTTGTCTCTTGTCATCCGGTTAGAATGTGGAATCCTGCCGTCATCCCATCTTCTGGAGGAACCAGAGGCATTCCAGGAAACACTGCTCTCAACTGGTCCCTGAAACAGTAAACACAACACATGTACCCAAATTGAAAAAAAAAACCCACCAAAAACTTATCCACATAAGACAAAGATAAAGTTTGTTTTGTTTAATGACACCACTAGAGTATATTAATTAATGAATCATCAATTACTGAATGCCAAACATTTGGTAATTCTGACTTGTAGCCATCAGAGGAAACCCGCTACATTTTTCCTAATGCAGTAAGGGATCTTTTATACATGTATGCACTTTCCCACAGACAAGAAAGCACATACCATGGACTTTGACTAGTTGTGGTGCATTTGTTGGAAGGAAAGAAAAGTTTTATTTAACGACGCACTCAACACATTTTATTTACGGTTATATGGCATCAGACATATGGTTAAGGACCACACAAATTGAGAGAGGAAACCCACTGTCGCCACTTCATGGGCTACTCTTTTCGATTAGCAGCAAGGGATCTTTTATATGCACCATCCCACAGACAGGGTAGTACATACCACAGCCTTTGATAGACCAGTGCACTGGCTTGTTGGAATGAGAAAACATAAGACAAAGAAGGAAAGGAATGTTTAATGATAAAACACATTACACACTGACTGGTAATTCTCACTTGTAGTCAACAGAGAAAACCTGCTACATTTTTCCTAATGCAGCAAGAGATTTTTTATATGCACTTTCCCACAGACAGGAAAGCACATACCATGACCTTTGATATACCAGTCATGTAGCACTGACTGGAATGAGAAATAGGACTGAATGTCAGTAATGTGAGACTGAATGTTGGTAATGTGAGACTAAATGTCAGTAATGTGGGACTGAATGTCAGGAATGTGGGACTGAATGTCAGGAATGTGGGACTGAATGTCAGTAATGTGGGCCTGCATGTTGGTAATGTGAGACTGAATGTCAGTAATGTGACACTGAATGTCGGTAATGTGAGACAATTTCGGTAATGTGGGACTCAATGTCGGTACTGTGGGACTGAATGTCAGTATTGTGGGACTGAATGTCAGGAATGTGGGTCTGCATGTCAGTAATGTGACATTGAATATCAATGTGGGACTGAATGTCAGCAACATGAGACTAAATGTCAGCAACATGAGACTAAATGTCAGCAACATGAGACTAAATGTCAGTAATGTGGGACTGAATATCAGTAATGTGGGACTGAATGTCAATAACATAGGACTGAATGTTAGTAATGTGGGACTGATGGGACTGAATGTCAGTAAAGTGAGACTAAATGTCAGGAATGTGGGACTGAATGTCGGTCATGTGACATTGAATGTTGGTAATGTGAGACTGAATGTCAGTACTGTGGGACTGAATGTCGGTAATGTGACATTGAATATCAATGTGGGACTGAATGTCAGCAACATGAGACTAAATGTCAGCAACATGAGACTAAATGTCAGTAATATGGGACTGAATATCAGTAATGTGGGACTGAATATCAATAACATAGGACTGAATGTCAGTAATGTGGGACTGAATGTCAGTAACATTGGACTGAATGTCAGTAAAGTGAGACTAAATGTCAGGAATGTGGGACTGAATGTTGGTAATGTGACATTGAATGTTGGTAATGTGAGACTGAATGTCAGTACTGTGGGACTGAATGTCGGTAATGTGACATTGAATGTTAGTAATGTGAGACTGAATGTTAGTACTGTGGGACTGAATGTCGGTAATGTGACATTGAATGTTAGTAATGT
The DNA here is from genome assembly GCF_016097555.1 of Gigantopelta aegis. NCBI lineage: Eukaryota > Metazoa > Mollusca > Gastropoda > Neomphalida > Peltospiridae > Gigantopelta > Gigantopelta aegis. The sequence continues at coordinate 855,689 of NC_054699.1, forward strand.
GGGACTGAATGTCAGTACTGTGGGACTGAATGTCGGTAATGTGACATTGAATGTTAGTAATGTGAGACTGAATGTCAGTACTGTGGGACTGAATGTCGGTAATGTGACATTGAATGTTAGTAATGTGGGACTGAATGTCAGTAATGTGAGACTAAATGTCAGTAACATGGGACTGAATGTCAGTAACATGGGACTGAATGTCAGTAATGTGAGACTAAATGTCAGTAATGTGAGACTGAATGTTGGTAATGTGACATTGAATGTTAGTAATGTGGGACTGAATGTCAATAATGTGAGACTCAATGTCAGTAACATGGGACTGAATGTCAGTACTGTGGAACTGAATGTCAGTAATGTGACACTGAATGTCAGTAATGTTGCTTAAATTCTTTTTGTCTTTCCATATGACTGAACAGCTCTCACCTGTTTCAACACAGATGCATATAGCTTACAAAGCCTGTGGTGTCTATATGAATATTAATGTGAATCTGATTGCACAATTGCTTTAATGTTTACAAGTCGTCAGCTGTGTGATAAAATCTCGATACATGACATCTTTAAGATCGTTATAAAAATGGCCTGAGGACACAGGGCACCATCTGGTGAACAATCAGCTCCGTTCCCATCGACAGCGCACTCAAAACTACAGAACTAAATATACAGTTGAATATGGCCACTGAAGTGAGAAGAGAATTAATGACAGAAATCTTTTAAAGAAATATGTATGTGACTACCCAGCCAGAACATCAATACTAAAAACTGGAGCACAATAACACTGTAGGCACGAACCTACACACTTCAACGAGGGTCTATTCAGTGGAAGAAGAAAAAAAACGCTAATAATTTTTAACCTATTATTGTGTTATTCAAAAGTGTTGAAAAGCCTTTGAACAGGTAGGCTGAAAAATGTACCTGTACAGCAGGGTATAGATGGATGAAAATAAATGATTGTCACCTGTTAACGTAAAAATATAAAAACAACCAAATTCAATAACATTGCTGAAAAATGTACCTGTACAGCAGGGTATAGATGGATGAAAATAAATTATTGTCACCTGTTAACGTAAAAATATAAAATTATCCCTATTCAATAACATATATCGTTACAGTATGGCATGCTTTGTTTTGTGGTGCTGTTTTATTATTATTATTATTAAAAAATTTGTTAATGATAACCCACATAAAGGTTAAGGTTCAGAAAACCATTTTTGTTCCTACATTTTGATAGGTTTGATTCCTGAGTGGGTTACTGCCCATGACTATACCAATTTGAATCATCATGTGTTAATCACACCAACATCAAGTAAATGTGAGGATGGGTCAGTTGATATTTGGGTAAGAAATAGCCTATAGTACCATAATTGGAATTATGTTTTGTTTCACATTTTGACAAATCCCATATCTACCCTATATACTTCCATTTGTTGAAAATGTCCAATGTGTCATGCAGTATAATAATATATCATATAAATAGCATGAACTTCTCTTATACAGATTAAAAGAAAGAAAGAAAAAAGAAAGAAAGAAAAAAGAAAAGAACGAAAGAAAAAAGAAAGTTTTTATTTTACGATGCACTCAATGCATTTTAACTGTGGCTATATGGCATCAGACCCACTACATTAAAGGATGTGGCTGAAATTTCATAAATGAATATTACAATATCTGATGAACATATCATGTGATTCAGTGATGTCAGTCAGTGTAGTGTCCTTACATTGCACCCCTTGATTCAATATAAACTCACTAATATAACAATATCTGATGAACATATCATGTGATTCCGTGATGTCAGTCAGTGTAGTGTCCTTACATTGCACCCGTTGATTCAATATAAACTCACTAATAAGCCCCCCTCCGTTTTGATAGCATTTAAGTATTCTCATTCGTAAATAAGCCCCCCCCCCCCCCACTTCGTCACCTGATAAATAACACGTTGCAGTTTGCTCAGTGTCATTTAAAAGGTCACCCCTGCAGATGATTAAACACAATGTAACACAATATTTTCACCAGTGAGATAGCATAACAATATCAGTGTGTAACATTGTTTTCAATTTCATGCCTGCAGCATTTCAGTATCCAAGCCCAAGTATGTGTCTATTTTTACCACCACACTGGGTCAGTTAATGCTAATTAAGCAAATACCATATTCTGATTGGCAGAACAATGACCTTAGATTGACAATTTTTTGTAGTGTCCTTACACGCTATTGAGTTTGTTGTTAATTGATGTTGTTTTGTCTTCTCAGCCTTAAATTTTGGATGTAAATAAACCCACTTGATTCAATATAAAAAAAACTCACTAATATAACAATATCTGATGAACACATATAGATATGCTACTGATTCCTAGTGATTTTAATCAGTAAAAAAAAAGTGTAGCCCCTTGTCCTAAGCCCACCCCATGCTAAGCTCACAATGAGTTGTCTTGGCCCCCTGGGCTTATTTCCGGTCAAATACGGTAAACTCACTAATATAACAATATCTGATGAACATATCATGTGATTCAGTGATGTCAGTCAGTGTAGTGTCCTTACATTGTACCCGTTGATTCAATATAAACTCACTAATATAACAATATCTGATGAACATATCATGTGATTCAGTGATGTCAGTCAGTGTAGTGTCCTTACATTGTACCCCTTGATTCAATATAAACTCACTAATATAACAATATCTGATGAACATATCATGTGATTCAGTGATGTCAGTCAGTGTAGTGTCCTTACATTGCACCCCTTGATTCAATATAAACTCACTAATATAACAATATCTGATGAACATATCATGTGATTCCGTGATGTCAGTCAGTGTAGTGTCCTTACATTGCACCCGTTGATTCAATATAAACTCACTAATATAACAATATCTGATGAACATATCATGTGATTCAGTGATGTCAGTCAGTGTAGTGTCCTTACATTGTACCCGTTGATTCAATATAAACTCACTAATATAACAATATCTGATGAACATATCATGTGATTCAGTGATGTCAGTCAGTGTAGTGTCCTTACATTGCACCCCTTGATTCAATATAAACTCACTAATATAACAATATCTGATGAACATATCATGTGATTCAGTGATGTCAGTCAGTGTAGTGTCCTTACATTGCACCCCTTGATTCAATATAAACTCACTAATATAACAATATCTGATGAACATATCATGTGATTCAGTGATGTCAGTCAGTGTAGTGTCCTTACATTGCACCCCTTGATTCAATATAAACTCACTAATATAACAATATCTGATGAACATATCATGTGATTCAGTGATGTCAGTCAGTGTAGTGTCCTTACATTGCACCCCTTGATTCAATATAAACTCACTAATATAACAATATCTGATGAACATATCATGTGATTCAGTGATGTCAGTCAGTGTAGTGTCCTTACATTGCACCCCTTGATTCAATATAAACTCACTAATATAACAATATCTGATGAACATATCATGTGATTCAGTGATGTCAGTCAGTGTAGTGTCCTTACATTGCACCCCTTGATTCAATATAAACTCACTAATATAACAATATCTGATGAACATATCATGTGATTCAGTGATGTCAGTCAGTGTAGTGTCCTTACATTGCACCCCTTGATTCAATATAAACTCACTAATATAACAATATCTGATGAACATATCATGTGATTCAGTGATGTCAGTCAGTGTAGTGTCCTTACATTGTACCCGTTGATTCAATATAAACTCACTAATATAACAATATCTGATGAACATATCATGTGATTCAGTGATGTCAGTCAGTGTAGTGTCCTTACATTGCACCCCTTGATTCAATATAAACTCACTAATATAACAATATCTGATGAACATATCATGTGATTCCGTGATGTCAGTCAGTGTAGTGTCCTTACATTGCACCCGTTGATTCAATATAAACTCACTAATATAACAATATCTGATGAACATATCATGTGATTCAGTGATGTCAGTCAGTGTAGTGTCCTTACATTGCACCCCTTGATTCAATATAAACTCACTAATATAACAATATCTGATGAACATATCATGTGATTCAGTGATGTCAGTCAGTGTAGTGTCCTTACATTGCACCCCTTGATTCAATATAAACTCACTAATATAACAATATCTGATGAACATATCATGTGATTCAGTGATGTCAGTCAGTGTAGTGTCCTTACATTGCACCCCTTGATTCAATATAAACTCACTAATATAACAATATCTGATGAACATATCATGTGATTCAGTGATGTCAGTCAGTGTAGTGTCCTTACATTGCACCCCTTGATTCAATATAAACTCACTAATATAACAATATCTGATGAACATATCATGTGATTCAGTGATGTCAGTCAGTGTAGTGTCCTTACATTGCACCCCTTGATTCAATATAAACTCACTAATATAACAATATCTGATGAACATATCATGTGATTCCGTGATGTCAGTCAGTGTAGTGTCCTTACATTGCACCCCTTGATTCAATATAAACTCACTAATATAACAATATCTGATGAACATATCATGTGATTCAGTGATGTCAGTCAGTGTAGTGTCCTTACATTGCACCCCTTGATTCAATATAAACTCACTAATATAACAATATCTGATGAACATATCATGTGATTCCGTGATGTCAGTCAGTGTAGTGTCCTTACATTGCACCCGTTGATTCAATATAAACTCACTAATATAACAATATCTGATGAACATATCATGTGATTCAGTGATGTCAGTCAGTGTAGTGTCCTTACATTGCACCCCTTGATTCAATATAAACTCACTAATATAACAATATCTGATGAACATATCATGTGATTCAGTGATGTCAGTCAGTGTAGTGTCCTTACATTGCACCCCTTGATTCAATATAAACTCACTAATATAACAATATCTGATGAACATATCATGTGATTCAGTGATGTCAGTCAGTGTAGTGTCCTTACATTGCACCCCTTGATTCAATATAAACTCACTAATATAACAATATCTGATGAACATATCATGTGATTCCGTGATGTCAGTCAGTGTAGTGTCCTTACATTGCACCCGTTGATTCAATATAAACTCACTAATATAACAATATCTGATGAACATATCATGTGATTCAGTGATGTCAGTCAGTGTAGTGTCCTTACATTGCACCCCTTGATTCAATATAAACTCACTAATATAACAATATCTGATGAACATATCATGTGATTCAGTGATGTCAGTCAGTGTAGTGTCCTTACATTGCACCCCTTGATTCAATATAAACTCACTAATATAACAATATCTGATGAACATATCATGTGATTCAGTGATGTCAGTCAGTGTAGTGTCCTTACATTGCACCCCTTGATTCAATATAAACTCACTAATATAACAATATCTGATGAACATATCATGTGATTCAGTGATGTCAGTCAGTGTAGTGTCCTTACATTGCACCCCTTGATTCAATATAAACTCACTAATATAACAAAGGAAGGAAGGAAGACATGTTTCATTCAACAAAGCACTCAGCATACTTCTATGTACAGGTATACGGCATTGGACATAATATTATGGTTACGGATCAAACAGATAATGATAGGAATTCCACAGCTACTTCTTGCTGGCTATTCCTTTTCATTAGCATCATCCCAGACAGGACAGCACATACCACATCTTTGTTACATCAGTTGTAGAGCACTGACTGGAACAAGAAATACCTCAGTGGGCCCACCAATAAGGACTTATAATGGAGAGGTGGTGTGTCAGCTAATCGACACTAAAACCTCTATGGTTCCAACATGTGTCAGCTAATCGACACTGAAATCTCTATGGTTCCCAATTACATGTGGATTTTTTATTGACACTAAAACCTCTATGGTACCAACATGTTGATTTCTTATCGACACTAAAACCTCTATGGTTCCCAATTAAGATGTTGATTTCTTATTGACACTAAAACCAACATGTGGATTTCTTATTGACACTGAAACCTCAATGGTACCAAAATGTTGATTTCTTATCGACACTAAAACCTCCATGGTACCAAAATGTTGATTTCTTATTGACACTAAAACCTCTATGGTACCAACATGTTGATTTCTTATTGACACTAAAACCTCAATGGTACCAACATGTTGATTTCTTATTGACACTAACCTCTATGGTACCAACATGTTGATTTCCTATTGGCAAATATGTTTCTGATGTTAACAGGTGATCAACAGTAAAACACACACCCAACCCGGCTACAGTCATATGGGTAATCAATCACAGGTAGCATCAAAGCAGGGAAGATAATGTTTTCTACATGACCGCTACTTGAATCCAGTTGTTCAACATGCTGTGCCTAGCTCCGCTAGACCTCTGCCAGACAAGGCAGGCTGTCAAACAAGTCTGTCTACACTTGGTGAACCCCTCATCAAACACAATCACCACTCGCTCAACTGATCGGCAGAGGGATCTATCACACATATCAATGCTGAACTGATCGCCAGAGGGACCCATCACACATATCAATGCAAACATGGTTTAAGTGGATTCACATAAATCATGAACACTGCAGTAGTACACCAGACATAACAATAGGAAGATGATTTTTAAATAGATATAAAACTGTCATACATGAGATAACACCAAAGGGAACATAGTTTTTACAATGCTTCAAATTGACAGGTCGGCACCAAATGCCATTCAAAATGCAAAATATGCTTTCTGATAATCAACTTCAAGATCAGTTTTAAGTTTCCATCTTATTTCTGACAGTATTCCCTGTACATGTACATCTGGAATTCTAGACTTTCACGAGCGATAATATAAACCTTATGAATATTATCTACGTTTGTCTTCAAAATCTCCTACATTACTGATAAAATGTTAGATTTCAAGTGCAACAAGAAGTCTAATTTCAGGACTAATTTCTAAAACAGCTTCTCACTTTCTTGGATTTTCTTCCAGCTCAATATATGAGAAGCAAAGATTGCTACCCACTTCATAAAATCAATTTCCTGTCCTAACCAGTAAACCATAGGCTTTGGTATGTACTACCCTGTCTAAGGGAAAGTGCAGATTTAACTCAGTAGCAGTGATTACTCCACAAATCCACAAATTATGAAGTTCAATATCCATTAAAAGTTTGTGTTGATTAATGACACCATTATAGCACACAGGTTAATTAATCATTAGCTATTGTAATGACACCATTATAGCACACGGGTGAATTAATCATTGGCTGTTGTAATGACACCATTATAGCACACGGGTGAATTAATCATTGGCTGTTGTAATGACACCATTATAGCACACGGGTGAATTAATCATTGGCTGTTGTAATGACACCATTATAGCACACGGGTGAATTAATCATTGGCTGTTGTAATGACACCATTATAGCACACGGGTGAATTAATCATTGGCTGTTGACACCATTATAGCACACCATTATAGCACACGGGTGACACCATTAACACATTGGCTGTTGTAATGACACCATTATAGCACACGGGTGAATTAATCATTGGCTGTTGTAATGACACCATTATAGCACACGGGTCAATTAATCATTGGCTGTTGTAATGACACCATTATAGCACACGGGTGAATTAATCATTGGCTGTTGTAATGACACCATTATAGCACACGGGTCAATTAATCATTGGCTGTTGTAATGACACCATTATAGCACACGGGTCAATTAATCATTGGCTGTTGTAATGACACCATTATAGCACACGGGTCAATTAATCATTGGCTGTTGTAATGACACCATTATAGCACACGGGTCAATTAATCATTGGCTGTTGTAATGACACCATTATAGCACACGGGTCAATTAATCATTGGCTGTTGTAATGACACCATTATAGCACACGGGTCAATTAATCATTGGCTGTTGTAATGACACCATTATAGCACACGGGTCAATTAATCATTGGCTGTTGTAATGACACCATTATAGCACACGGGTCAATTAATCATTGGCTGTTGTAATGACACCATTATAGCACACGGGTCAATTAATCATTGGCTGTTGTAATGACACCATTATAGCACACGGGTCAATTAATCATTGGCTGTTGTAATGACACCATTATAGCACACGGGTCAATTAATCATTGGCTGTTGTAATGACACCATTATAGCACACGGGTCAATTAATCATTGGCTGTTGTAATGACACCATTATAGCACACGGGTCAATTAATCATTGGCTGTTGTAATGACACCATTATAGCACAATTAATCATTGGCTATTGTAATGACACCATTATAGCACATGGGTCAATTAATCATTGGCTATTGTAATGACACCATTATAGCACATGGGTCAATTAATCATTGGCTATTGTAATGACACCATTATAGCACATGGGTCAATTAATCATTGGCTATTGTAATGACACCATTATAGCACATGGGTCAATTAATCATTGGCTATTGTAATGACACCATTATAGCACATGGGTCAATTAATCATTGGCTATTGTAATGACACCATTATAGCACATGGGTCAATTAATCATTGGCTATTGTAATGACACCATTATAGCACAATCATTGGCTATTGTAATGACACCATTATAGCACATGGGTCAATTAATCATTGGCTATTGTAATGACACCATTATAGCACATGGGTCAATTAATCATTGGCTATTGTAATGACACCATTATAGCACATGGGTCAATTAATCATTGGCTATTGTAATGGCACCATTATAGCACATGGGTCAATTAATCATTGGCTATTGTAATGACACCATTATAGCACATGGGTCAATTAATCATTGGCTATTGTAATGACACCATTATAGCACATGGGTTAATTAATCATTGGCTATTGTATGTCAAACATTTGGTATACTTCAGAGGAAGCCAGCTACATTTTTTCACATGCTGCAGGATGGGTGGAGGTGAATTTCTTTTATATGCACCTTCCAACAGACAAAACAGCACATACCATGACCTTTGAAATACCAAACATAGTGCATTGGTTGATATGAGGAAAACATAAAAATAATTGTTTATCCAGTTGGACTGTGCAAGACAGGTTAAATCTCCAGTAAAGGATCTCCTGGGAAGTGGCTGTCCTTCTACAGCCAAGTTAGTAGATAGAGATTCCTAGAATCAACCACTATTTTGCCAAATACTCATTCAACTCAACATGCTGCAGATACGGCTCTGATTGGTTTTGTCGTTCAGTTTCATTCACCTGCATATTTCAAAACACAAACCTTGCCAAGTATAGAAAAAGATGGCTGACTGCCCTGAACAGCAGTGTTAAGTATCGCTACTACAACTTCAAAGGTGTGTCTGGCCACGTTTAGTTTTCAAACTCTCATGACCACTTGGTAGCCAATTATTATTTGCGAAGAAATCTGGAAATGGGGTAATGGAATGTGAACTTAATGACTGCTATCCTGTCTATCAAAAGTAAACTGTTTTCTTTTGAACACAAAGCTAAATGTTTTACTTATATATAAATTACAGCCACAAGTAATCAATATATAAATATATATAACTTACAACCACTTGTTATGATCAATATAACTTACAACCACTTGTTATGATCAGTATTACAAGTGATCAGTATATAAATATATATAAATTACAGCCACTTGTTATGATCAATATTACAACTAATCAATATATAAATACCATATGAACAATCCAATATTTATTTTTTAAATGTGACAAATGAAATACCATACAATTTATATTGTAAATAAATTTATAATATGCAAACATAATAATTTAAACAATCCCTATTAAAATAACAGAAATAATTAAACAAATATTACAATTATATGAACAATCCATATTATAAAGTTTTCAGTCAATAAATATATTTTATTATACAATCCATAGTATAAAGTTTTCAGTCAATAAATACCACATAAAATACATGCATGGTCCACACTGTAAGCAATCAATATGAAAGCACCTAACCCACATCATTAAGCAATCAATCTATAAATACCATAAAAGAATCCAATTATTAAAATATTTAGTCCATAACAATGACATAAACAATCTTTATCCTATAACTTACCCACGATATCCATGATAAACCCATGTGATAATATAGTGTATTAACCCATGTAATAATGGTATGCAAATTTAAAGGTATATGCACATTTGCAAGGTCTCTATATAATAATGTGATGTTGTCAATGGATTATTTGTTTACAGGCCAACAAGGCCTGTATACCTGAGCTTAACGTTTTCATAACATTTAGCCAACATGACGTCAAACTAATTTGTACTAATCGTTATGATGTCAAATTACCAATAGAGGTGACTTATGTACTGTGATTTACTAAATATCAAATGAAAATTTTATTTTAGAAGTGTTATAGGATAAACAGAATTCACTACTTGTGTTTTTTAACATGTAAAAATCAACTGTGTCTAATTAATTGGTATTTGTCTCTGCAGAGCTGCGACAAATACCGATTAACATACACATGGTTGATATTTTCCACATTAAAAAGCACTCATGACGAATCCTATATATATTATGAAGTGTTCAAAGCAATATAAATGGGTCAATTAATCGATAGATACCACACAGTTGAACTGGCTGTAAATCCAGCATGTATTACAGGTGCCCGTCTCCAATCATTACTTCAGACAAGTCCATTATACACACAAAGACATATGATATGTTTACCACTATGTAAGGCACTTAGTCTTAAAAGCAAAGTTTTGAAGATCCCTTTTTCAGAAAACAGGTTCACACATAAAGCTACATATCTGTACCCGAATAAACCCACTTAATTGTTCTTAAAAGCAGAATTTTGTATATCCTTAGTAAATGTTTGAATTTTGTATATCCTTAGTAAATGTTTGAATTTTGTATATCCTTAGTAAATGTTTGAATTTTGTATATCCTTAGTAAATGTTTGAATTTTGTATATCCTTAGTAAATGTTTGAAAAAGATAGGTCCATTGTCATCAATGCACATTATAAAGCATTTTACTCATATACAGGAGTGGGATGGAGCCCAATGGTGAAGCATTCACCTGATGCACGGTCAGTCTGGGATCGATCCCTATCAGTGGGTCCACTGGGCTATTTCTTGTTCCAGCCAATGCATCACGACTAGTATATCAAAGGTCATGGTATGTACTGTCCTGTCTGTGGGGGAAAATGTATATAAAAGATCCATTACTACCAATGGAAAAAATTTGTGGATTTCCTCAAAGACTATGTATCAGAATTATGATTAATAAATTAATGAGCTCTAGTCACATCATTAAAGAAAACAAACTTAGATTTTTTACACTTTAATCACTCAACAATATAAAGTATTCAACCCATGAAAACAATTGCTTATTATGAAGTGATTAATCAATTGGAAGAGACTATAGATCTACTCCATTAGAAAGAAAGAAATGTTTTATTTAACAACGCACTCAACACATTTTTGACCGGCCTCGGTGGCATAGTGGTTAGGCCATCGGTCAACAGGCTGGTAGGTACTGGGTTCGGATCCCAGTCGAGGCATGGGATTTTTAATCCAGATACCGACTCCAAACCCTGAGTGAGTGCTCCGCAAGGCTCAATGGGTAGGTGTAAACCACTTGCACCAACCAGTGATCCATAACTGGTTCAACAAAGGCCATGGTTTGTGCTATCCTGCCTGTGGGAAGCGCAAATAAAAGATCCCTTGCTGCCTGTCGTAAAAGAGTAGCCTATGTGGCGACAGCGGGTTTCCTCTAAAAAAAATATGTGTGGTCCTTAACCATATGTCTGACGCCGTATAACCATAAATAAAATGTGTTGAGTGCATCGTTAAATAAAACACTTCTTTCTTTCAACACATTTTATTTACAGTTATATGGCATCAGATATATGGTCGAGGACCACACAGATATTGAGAAAGGAAACCCGCTGTCACCACTTCATGGGCTACTCTTTTTATATGCACCATCCCATAGACAGAATAGCACATACCACGACCTTTGTTACACTAGTTGTGGAGCACTGGCTGGAGCGAGAAATAGCCCAATGGGCCCACTCACGGGGATCGATTCTAGACGGACCGCGCATCAAGCGAGTGCTTTACCACTGGGCTACATCTCGCCCCTCTACTCCATTAGAGTCAATGTCCCTAGTATTCCACGTATGTACCCGTTTGGTTTCACATATGATGTCCCTAGTATTCCACGTATGTACCCGTTCGGTTTCACATATGATGTCCCTAGTATTCCACGTATGTACCCGTTCGGTTTCACATATGATGTCCCTAGTATTCCACGTATGTACCCGTTCGGTTTCACATATGATGTCCCTAGTATTCCACGTATGTACCCATTCGGTTTCACATATGATGTCCCTAGTATTCCACGTATGTACCCGTTCGGTTTCACATATGATGTCTTTAAAGCCACTACAAACACCAGAACTATAAGAACATCATTGGATTGATTAAAGTTAAACCTTGTTTCCTTTTAATGATACCACTTCTATTTAACGACACCATTTCTATTTAACGACACCACTAGAGCACATTGCTTTATAAATCATCAGCTGCTGGATGTCAAATATTTGACATATATAGACTTAGAGGAAATCTGCTATAATATTTGACATATATAGACTTAGAAGAAATCTGCTATAATATTTCAGGGGATCTTTTACATGAATGTTCCTACAAACAGGACAGCACATACTATTGCCATTAATATACAACTCATGAGGCACTGGTTGGAATTGGTAAAAACATCTATGCTAAGGAAGGAAGGAATGTGAAGGACTAGACAGATAATAAGAGAGGAAACCCACCACCATCATGCAATGGGCTATTCTTTACGATTAGCAGAAAGGGATCTTTTATATGCAATATTTGACAGACAGGATAATACATACCACGACCTTTGTTACACCAATTATAGAGCACTAGCTGGAATGAGAAACAACCCAATGTGCCCATAGACGAGGATCGATCTTAGACCATCGGTGCATCAGGACAGTGTTTTACCACTGGGCTACATCCCATCCCCAGGTCTGCCAAGGAGATTCGATCCTATGTTCCAAGCACCTAAGACGAGTTCTCTACCAACTGAGCTAAATCCTGCCCCAAGTACTATAAGAAAGAAAATGGATTTGCTAAAATTGATTATTTAAGCATTATGCAGTAAGTAATGTACAATGAATAAAACCAACTGTCATTGTTGAAAATATTTTACATGGTATAATAACTTGAGTATGTAGGGTCAGTCTTTTAAGGTTTTTAATTAAATGTCTAACCGATATTTTTATAAAACAATATACCTCCACGTGGAATATTCGCATTCAGAAAACAGTGCGTCCCATGCAGCTAATCCCCACCACACAAGACAGATTGCTACGACCTAGGAATATCAGAGATACACACTGATAACGCCAACCATAAAGAAGGTATTGTACACAATGTTCAGGTGATAAAAATAGTCTTAATGTCCGGACCTACCTTTCTTACATGTAATGAAATAAATGTGACCACACCTTCACCCACATGTATGTGGCCTATAGCTTTATCCAAACAGTCGACAGCAAGGTGGAAATTTGCAACACTGTGACAAAATCTCCGTCCAACACATACACAAGATTCACATGTTTCTGTTACATTATGGCTCCTGTGTCTTCCACTCCATGTTAACAGTCATGCTGCCCCTTTAAGAAATGCTGTTTATCACTTGAGCAGAGCTGGGAACCAGACAAACGAGAATTACCTCCCTTTGATTGCTAGCAAATTTCACCCTCACAGGTGTAAAGGTAATTTTCTCCTGTGCAAATTTGTTTACGGGTGTCGACGCTTTACTTCTTGTCCTCAGCATGCACAAGATCTTTGACATTTTGCCGGAATCCTCCAGCAGCAGCTATTAGTGTGTATTCAAGAAACTTTGCAAGCGCTACTGGTTAATTAATTAATGGATGGTTGCTTCTGCTATTTCACTACACTGGCTTTTTTGTTTTCCCCCAGCGATGAATTTTTAAAATACTCTGCTATTTAACTTAATGAAGGTAATTCTTTCAAAGTGTGAACTTTGGAAACAGTTCTTGTCTATGTTTCTTTTTCTTTTTAAAAAGGAAAGGAAAAATGAAGGGGAAAAAAAAGGGAAATAGAAATCAATTTGCTGTCTATATATTGTGGTATACTAAGCAGACAGCTGTGTAAATGTTATCACCTCTTCAACAAGTTGACTGAGATGTAATGGGTTCAACCGGGTTGTAGGATCAATTCTTATTAGTGAACCCATTTAGATATTTCTATTTCAACCAAAGGAAGAAAGGAATGTTTTAATTAATGATGCACTCAACACATTTTAATAATGGTTATATGGCGTCAAACATGTTTAAAGACCACACAGGTAATGAGAGAGGGAACCTGCTCTCACCATGCAATGGGCTACTCTACACCAGTTGTGGAGTACTGGCTGGAACGAGAAATAGGATAGTACATACCACAGCCTTTGTTACACCAGTTGTGGAGTACTAGCTAGAATGAGAAATAGGATAGTACATACCACAGCCTTTGTTACACCAGTTGTGGAGTACTAGCTAGAACGAGAAATAGGATAGTACATACCACAGCCTTTGTTACACCAGTTGTGGAGTACTAGCTAGAACGAGAAATAGGATAGTACATACCACAGCCTTTGTTACACCAGTTGTGGAGTACTGGCTGGAACGAGAAATAGGATAGTACATACCACAGCCTTTGTTACACAAGTTGTGGAGTACTGGCTGGAACGAGAAATAGGATAGTACACACCACAGCCTTTGTTACACCAGTTGTGGAGTACTAGCTAGAACGAGAAATAGGATAGTACATACCACAGCCTTTGTTACACCAGTTGTGGAGTACTAGCTAGAACGAGAAATAGGATAGTACATACCACAGCCTTTGTTACACCAGTTGTGGAGTACTAGCTAGAACGAGAAATAGGATAGTACATACCACAGCCTTTGTTACACCAGTTGTGGAGTACTAGCTAGAATGAGAAATAGGATAGTACATACCACAGCCTTTGTTACACCAGTTGTGGAGTACTAGCTAGAATGAGAAATAGGATAGTACATACCACGGCCTTTGTTACACCAGTTGTGGAGTACTAGCTAGAATGAGAAATAGGATAGTACATACCACGGCCTTTGTTACACCAGTTGTGGAGTACTAGCTAGAACGAGAAATAGGATAGTACATACCACGGCCTTTGTTACACCAGTTGTGGAATACAGGCTAGAACGAGAAATAGGATAGTACATACCACAGCCTTTGTTACACCAGTTGTGGAGTACAGGCTAGAATGAGAAATAGGATAGTACATACCACAGCCTTTGTTACACCAGTTGTGGAGTACTAGCTAGAATGAGAAATAGGATAGTACATACCACAGCCTTTGTTACACCAGTTGTGGAGTACTAGCTAGAATGAGAAATAGGATAGTACATACCACGGCCTTTGTTACACCAGTTGTGGAGTACTAGCTAGAATGAGAAATAGGATAGTACATACCACGGCCTTTGTTACACCAGTTGTGGAGTACTAGCTAGAACGAGAAATAGGATAGTACATACCACGGCCTTTGTTACACCAGTTGTGGAATACAGGCTAGAACGAGAAATAGGATAGTACATACCACAGCCTTTGTTACACCAGTTGTGGAGTACAGGCTAGAATGAGAAATAGGATAGTACATACCACAGCCTTTGTTACACCAGTTGTGGAGTACTAGCTAGAATGAGAAATAGGATAGTACATACCACAGCCTTTGTTACACCAGTTGTGGAGTACTGGCTAGAATGAGAAATAGGATAGTACATACCACAGCCTTTGTTACACCAGTTGTGGAATACAGGCTAGAACGAGAAATAGGATAGTACATACCACGGCCTTTGTTACACCAGTTATGGAGTACTGGCTGGAATGAGAAATAGGATAGTACATACCACAGCCTTTGTTACACCGGTTGTGGAATACAGGCTAGAACGAGAAATAGCCCAGTGGGCCTACCGATAGAGATTGATCCTAGACTGACCATGCATCAGACGAGTGCATCACCACTGGGCTATGTCATGTCCCCCGTTCCAACCAATACTTTGATTAGTACCTCCTCGATGTGTGGACAGGTGGTGGGTTCACACCCTAGTACGGGCACCCACCAAATTAACCTTCAAGCATGCTATCTTGTGCAACTGTTTGAGTTGTCTGTTCAGGAGAGGAATTGCAATTGTGTAGTCAGTGATGGACAAGAGGACAGGATGTAACCCAGGGTTAGAGTGCTCGCTTGATGCAAGGTCTACCTAGATCATTCCCTGTCAGTGAGCCCATTGGGCTATTTTTCATTCCAGCCAGTACAACAAGACTTGTATATCAAAGGCTGTGGTATGTGCTATCCTGTCTGTGGAATGGTGCATATAAAATATGACTTGCTACTAATGGAAACTGTAGCAGGCTTCGTCCGCAAGACTATGTCAAAATGACCAAATGTCTGACATCCAGTAGGTGATGATTAATAAACCAATGGGCTCTATAATAAAAGACTATATTTCCTTAATGTTCATGAATAGAAAGTTGCATCCTTAAAGTCACTGGTCCCCAATTTAACATATTTTGGTATGACAGCTTTTCAACATTAAACTGCTGCACGTTACTAATAATTTCTTGTTAAAAATTATAAATTTTGGCAAATCCAATTTGTTTGTGGTCATTCTGGTGTTTAATAGCTAAAAATGTAATTTATGCAAAACAGACCTTGAGAATCAATGTCAGAAACATATGGTAAGGGGGGATAACTCAGTTTTGTTACTTTCCATTAAGGATTTTGTTGTAATTTCTTAGACACATAATACAGATATGATTTTTTTTATTAAAAACTAAAAAAAAGCCCTCCATATTCATTGCATTTGTAATAGCTCAAAATGCATTTTATGCACAACCAAACAAACGTATGTACTTCAAGCACTAGGGTCAATGATATTACAAATAAGGGGAGATAACTTATATTTTGGTCAATACCCATCAGCAGCTTTTCTCTCTCATTTTTTAATTTCTCAGATTATGGCCACGTAATACAGTGTTGAACCTGTCAGGTGATTATCTTGGTGCGAAATGATCAAACATTATGAGAGCTCCCCTGCATTTTCCAAATACTGTATTACAAAAAAAACACATTGGCAACCAGCTAGTCGATGCTTTCTGCTGTCAGATTACTCAACATGGTGGAGAAAGGAATCGAAAGTGATGACATTGATTCCATGACAGTCATCCCCAAACGAACATGTACTTAGACACAAAACACCTCCGAGCCAGTCTTTTTCCAGATCGCTGTTTTAAAGTCCACCCCACTTACAGTCAAACATCACACTGTTGAAAATGTCATTGAGTCAGCTTTGAGACATTGAGTCAGACTGCAATAAAAACCCATCTTGTAGTTCACATCATTGAGCACATACAAATAGGCTTTTATTGAATAGGTAACCTTCTGTGGGAGGTTGTGATTCAAACATCACATCATTGAGCACATACAAATAGGCTTTTATTGAATAGGTAACCTTCCATGGGAGGTTGTGATTCAAATATCACATTGCTGAGGATGTCATTAATTGCTTGGTGTTTTGTTATTTTTCTAGTGTTTTTTTCTATTATTTTATTTTGTTTTCAGAATACAGTCAAAACTGTTTTGAAGTTTATCCCACATGGACAAATAAATGTAGGTTTTTATTAGAGGTAGCATTGTTAGAGAGGTTACAAATGAGAAATCATTTTGATGAAGTACAACCTGTATTAAAGTTCATCCAACTTGGACATATAAAATTGGGCTTTCACAAAAGACATATTCTTCATACAGAGGCTACAATTCAAGGATTAGTTTGCTAAAGAAATCACTGAGTGAGTGAGTATTTTTAACATGTCCATATACCACTAAGGTTTCAGGCATGTCTGTCATGGGCCAAGTCTCTCGATAGCCAGTGGCTTGGTCCAGGACAAAGAAATCACTGAGCATATAAAAATGACTTTTATTAAACAAGTAGTGTTTACAGACATGTTACAATTCAAGCATCAGTTTGCTGAAGATATCACCCTCCCCCAAACCCGGACTGCAGTCAAACTTGTACCAAAGGTTACCTAACTGAACATATAAAAATGACATCTTGTTAAAAGAGGCGGCCTTAATAAAGAGGCTGCAGTTCAAACATTAATTTTCTGAGAAAATGTAGCTGGTTTCCTCTGATGACTACGAGTCAAAATTACCAATGATTAATAAATCAATGTGCTCTACTGGTGTTGTTAAACAAAACAAACTGTTTTAGTTTGCTGAAGATACACCCCTCTCCGTCAAAGCTTTATCAAAGTTGACCTCATTGAATATACAAAAAATGACATCTTGTTTAGAGACAGTCTTCACAGAGAGGCTACAGAAAAAACTAAACAAGTTTCATGAAGCCATTATTGGACCAGTTCTTCATCAGACTAGTCAAACCAAATACCTTGGTCTAAGGACAATGTAAAAACTCCAGCAGTCACTCTGGAAAGAATGTGTTCAAGCCATTTTCAACAATGTTTAAAATTTAAACAACATTTTATTAGGCAAGTATTAAATGTCATAGCCACTTTGTATAAAAATTAATTTAGCAGACCTGTCAACCTTGGACCCTGGCTTGGCAGGAGACTTGGATAAAACAAATTAGAAAATTTGGCCAAAAAGCAGAGATTCACACTACTTAATAAATAAGAAGGAAGAAAGGAAATGTTTTATTTAACAACACACTCAACACATTTTATTTGTGGTTATATGGTGTCAGACATATGGTTAAGAACCACACAGATATTGAGAGAAGAAACCCGCTGTCGCCACTTCATGGGCTACTCTTTTTGATAATAAATAAAGATGTAAAATTAAATTTAGCCATGGGCAGGCTAAGCCTTGAAAGATGTAAAATTAAATTTAGCCATGGGCAGGCTAAGCCTTGAAAGATGTAAAATTAAATTTAGCCATGGGCAGGCTAAGCCTTGAAAGATGTAAAATTAAATTTAGCCATGGGCAGACTAAGCCTTGAAAGATGTAAAATTAAATTTAGCCATGGGCAGGCTAAGCCTTGAAAGATGTAAAATTAAATTTAGCCATGGGCAGGCTAAGCCTTGAAAGATGTAAAATTAAATTTAGCCATGGGCAGGCTAAGCCTTGAAAGATGTAAAATTAAATTTAGCCATGGGCAGGCTAAGCCTTGAAAGATGTAAAATTAAATTTAGCCATGGGCAGGCTAAGCCTTGAAAGATGTAAAATTAAATTTAGCCATGGGCAGGCTAAGCCTTGAAAGATGTAAAATTAAATTTAGCCATGGGCAGGCTAAGCCTAAATTTAGCCATGGGCAGGCTAAGCCTTGAAAGATGTAAAATTAAATTTAGCCATGGGCAGGCTAAGCCTTGAAAGATGTAAAATTAAATTTAGCCATGGGCAGGCTAAGCCTTGAAAGCAAAAAGTAAAGTTTGTTTTGTTTAACACCACCACTAGAGCACACTGATCTATTAATCATCAACTACTGGATGTGCTTGGAAGCAAAGAGTAACTTTCAACAAGTCAATGTGACATTATTTCTTACAACAGCTTTGTCAAAGAAGAGTGTATTGAATTGTTTTCAACTTGAGATGCAATTTCTTTCTGCTTAGAGGAATATTTATGAGTGCAAATTAGATCTCACCCAACAGCTTGTATGAAATGTGGTGAAAATAACGGCTAAACATCTGTGAAAGCATTCGTCTTGAAAACATCTCCGCTATGTTTAGATCAGTGCAAACAAGAGTTTAATTCATACGGTCTATGGATTTGTGATTAGTTTAACATCACATTCTCTTCGGTTGATAATTTACTCCGCCACTAACTTACAATTATGTGTTATTAAGATAAGCCTGTTGTTAAATGAAATGGTCTTTTGCACTTTTAACGTAAAAGCAAAGGTATGTTTGTTTAATGATAAAATCATAGGCGTCAGAAGACACCTGTAACTGGGGTGGGATAGGAGCAATTATATATTTGTAATTCAACTTTTAATTTTTAATTGAGGGAGCAATGTACAATCTTTAAGAGTTGTGGGGCCAATACATCTCTACCTCCATTCCCCGGTCGGTCCCACTTTGGAATCCAGCTGAGAACCCAACATTTGACTGGTCATCTTCAAACAGTGTTTCATGCATTGATGTATAATCTTTAAGAGTTGTGGAGCCAATACATCTCTACCTCCATTCCCCGGTCCCACTTTGGAATCCAGCTGAGAACCCAACATTTGACTGGTCAACTTCAAACAGTGTTTCATGCATTGATGTACAATCTTTAAGAGTTGTGGGGCCAATACATCTCTACTTCCATTCCCCGGTCGGTCCCACTTTGGAATCCAGCTGAGAACCCAACATTTGACTGGTCAACTTCAAACAGTGTTTCGTGCATTGATGTATAATCTTTAAGAGTTGTGGAGCCAATACATCTCTACCTCCATTCCCCGGTCGGTCCCACTTTGGAATCCAGCTGAGAACCCAACATTTGACTGGTCAACTTCAAACAGTGTTTCGTGCATTGATGTACAGTTCTTGTTCCTGCCAGTGCTCCAGAACTTGTATAACAAAAATTGTGGTATGTACTGTCCTGTCTGTGGGATGCTGCATATAAAAAAGATCCCTGGCTGCTAATTGGAAAGAGCAGCTCATTGTGTGTCGTTTGTGGGTTTCCTCTCTGATTATCTTTGTGGTCCTTAACCCTATGTCCCAAGCCATATTATATGTAATTAAAATATGTTAAATGTGTCTTTAAATCAAATATTCCTGCCTTCCTTTCGGCCCATGTAAAACAAAGCACCAATAAGGTGTTAAATGAGCTTTGACACTAAACCAGTTGAAGTTGACATCTGTTGACAGTGACGTGTGATTTTGCCTTGTAAATCAGAATAGGTCCAAAATGAGCTTTGACACTAAACCAGTTGGAGTCGACGTCTGTTGACAGTGACGTGTGATTTTGCCTTGTAAATCAGAATAGGTCCAAAATGAGCTTTGACACTAAACCAGTTGGAGTCGATGTCTGTTGACAGTGACATGTGATTTTGCCTTGTAAATCAGAATAGGTCCAAAATGAGCTTTGACACTAAACGAGTTGGAGTCGATGTCTGTTGACAGTGACGTGTGATTTTGCCTTGTAAATCAGAATAGGTCCAAAATGTTACTGTGACTTGACCTTCTCACTACTGCTAAAAACAACCCAGCAACTTGAGCCAACTTTCAAAACGAACAAAAAGTGGACTTTCCCAGTCTGCATAAACTAGACAGTTATCTAATTCTTATCTTTCTTTACCTTGACACAGTAACAAAAATAAACATAGCTCCAACTTATGAAAACCACACAGATACTCATAATTCACAATCATGTCAGCCCAGTTTGATGCACAGCCACATGTTGGTCTATTGATTTCATAGATTAATAGATTTAATAACAATTTTTAAAACACATTTCTTTGTTTTTGATAATAGTTGCCATACATTAATTATCTAAAAGCTATTTCATCTTGTGTTATTCATGTCATTATGACAAAAACAGTTTCCCCTTATATAATAATGTCAAGGGAGATTATTCATGACAAATTCACTACAACAGCAAATTGGATATAAAGACAAAGTGATCCAAGGAGGAACATGGTCATTATAATGACAAAGTGATCCAAGGAGGAACATGGTCATTATAAAGACAAAGTGATCCAAGGAGGAACATGGTCATTATAATGACAAAGTGATCCAAGGAGGAACATGGTCATTATAATGACAAAGTGATCCAAGGAGGAACATGGTCATTATAATGACAAAGTGATCCAAGGAGGAACATGGTCATTATAATGACAAAGTGATCCAAGGAGGAACATGGTCATTATAATGACAAAGTGATCCAAGGAGGAACATGGTCATTATAATGACAAAGTGATCCAAGGAGGAACATGGTCATTATAATGACAAAGTGATCCAAGGAGGAACATGGTCATTATAATGACAAAGTGATCCAAGGAGGAACATGGTCATTATAAAGACAAAGTGATCCAAGGAGGAACATGGTCATTATAATGACAAAGTGATCCAAGGAGGAACATGGTCATTATAATGACAAAGTGATCCAAGGAGGAACATGGTCATTATAATGAGGTCTGGCATGTTTATTAATAGTTGAGTACAGATTTCCATACATGTTGTGTACATGTGTGCCTCCATGTTTGTTTACAGTTAGATACAGCTTCGGATTATATTCAGACTTTAAATATATTAACTAATACTGTAAATAATGAATTAAAAATCGTTACAAATTACGACACAACTACTTCACACATTCTTCATCACACACTGATTCCAAATAAATAGCTCATTGATGATTCTTACAGCTATCCGGTACATCTGCTGCATCTGTAAAATCTATATTATGCAACATTTTCAGTTCATTTTTAATATTTTCCCCACCTGTGCAGCAGACAACAGTCTAATTAGGCAGATGGAAAATCAGAACAATAATCAGGCCAGCTGTGTTCACAATTTAAGTGGAAAACAATAACCGAAATCGGCGTTATACAAACACATTTCGAAAGGAGAGTCATTTAGTGCTTCTGCCAAAACAATAAAACAAGAAACCTGAAAGCTAAAATCTGAACTGATTTGAAAACTAAACTAAAGGCCACAAATTAATGATGGAAAAAATAGTTTAGAAAAACCAACAAAACAAAAGTCATGTAACTTTGAAAGGTAAAATGAAAAAATAAATTAAAAAGTAGAATCCAAAACAGTAAAACAATGACGTAAAAATTAAAATAAAAACTACAAAACAAGAATAATGAAAACTTTGAAATCTAAAACTTAAACTGAAATAAAAACTAACTCAAAGCAATAAAAACAAAGGATGAAAAAAACACACACTAAAATTAAAAGAAACACACTAAATGTGTAAAAAGCACAACAAAAAACAACCACTTTATTATAGATTACAATCATTGGTGTTAAGAACTTCCCCAAAACAATATATAAGGAAATCAATATGTAATACAGCCTGGGCATTTTACTGACAAAAAAGTAGGTACAAATATCACACTAGCCAATGAAATGCATAATCCAGCTAACTGAGTTTTTATTATAATAATTATGTCCTCTGTAACCCAATAAAATATTCAGTGCAGTTCTGCCCGTTATCCACAGATTAGTTTGTCTTCTTTGTTTTTTGTTATTGTTTAAACACATTTTTTTATTTTTTTATTTTATTTATTGGCCTATATGCCATAAGACAAAAAAGCTTGAGAAACCATCCATCCATTGCCACCTGCACCACGACACATCAAACTGACCTCAAACAACCAGGTTACAGGAACCCGACAATCTACTTTTATCATGGAACTAGTCAATAGTGAAACCTACTGACACATTTTCGCCAATTATCTCAGAATAATTGAGAGAAATGTTTAACCACATGAAATGGCTCTCTTTTGCGAGAAATACCATGATTACTTTGAGAAACTGCAGCCATCATAAAAAATCATACCATTTGGAGGTGAAAAGTGGTCTTGATATTCTTTAATTAACTACCAGACCACAGTGTTAGCTGTTTGCCAGTGATGCTGTACACAAAAAGCCAGTAACAGTGCAGGGTAATCAGTGTTAGGAGTGAAAGCAGGCATTGACTGCGGTCCTACTAGACGTCATATCGATATCTCAATATCCAATTATAACACTTTCTTACTTAACTTAGGTTGACACATTGTCCAGTTCGTTTCTACAGTAACAAATACACAATGGACGTATGGGATGTAGTATAGTGGTAGAGTACTCACGTAAAAAGTTAAATTTGTTTTGTTTAACAATACCACTAGAGCACATTGATTTATAATCATCGGCTATTAGATGTGAAACATTTGGTAATTCTGACATATAGTTTAGACAGGAAACCCACAATATTGATAGACCCCGCCTACTGACTGAGATAGACCCCACCTACTGACTGAGATAGACCCCGCCCCATATGGCTCAACACCATGATGCAGCAAGCACCCAGGTGAGCTCCCTACCGACTGAGATAGACCCCGCCTACTGACTGAGATAGACCCCGCCTACTGACTGAGATAGTCCCCGCCTACTAACTGAGATAGACCCCGCCCCGTATAGCTCAACACCATGATGCAGCAAGCTCCCCAGGTGAGCTCCCTACCGACTGAGATAGACCCCACCTACCGACTGAGATAGACCCCACCTGCCGACTGAGATAGACCCCACCTGCCGACTGAGATAGACCCCACCTACCGACTGAGATAGACCCCGCCCCATATGGCTCAACACCATAATGCAGCAAGCACCCAAGGTGAGCTCCCTACCGACTGAGATAGACCCCACCTACCGACTGAGATAGACCCCGCCTACTGACTGAGATAGACCCCGCCCCATATGGCTCAATACCATGATGCAGCAAGCTCCCCAGGTGAGCTCTCTACCGACTGAGATAGACCCCACCTACCGACTGAGATAGACCCGCCCCATATGGCTCAACACCATGATGCAGCAAGCACCCCAGGTGAGCTACCTACCGACTGAGATAGACCCTGCCTACCAACTGAGATTGACCCCGCCCCATATGGCTCAACACTATGATGCAGCAAGCTCCCCAGGTAAGCTACCTACCGACTGAGATAGACCCCGCCTACCGACTGAGATAGATCCCGCCTACCGAATGAGATAGACCATAAATAAAATGTGTTGAGTGCGTCGTTAAATAAAATATTTCCTATCCACTGACCTGTCTGTTGGAAAGTGCATATAAAACAATCTTTGCTGGGGTTTTTTAGGAGGAATAGCCCTTGGAGCAATAGCGAGTTTTGCTCTTTGTCTCTTTTGACCAAATGTAAAAATAAAAAGAGTGCATTGATTTATTAATCATCTGCTATTGGATGTCAAACATTTGGTAATTTTGACACATAGTCTTAGAGAGGAAACCTGCTACATTTTTCCATTAGTAGGAAGAGATCTTTTATATGCACTATCCCACAGACAGGATAATTGTCAAAATAACCATGGAAAAACATAGCTTAAAATTCTGTTAAACACCAAATAGTTTAAAATCCTGTTAAACACCAAATAGTTTAAAATCATAATAAACATCAGATAGTTTAGAATCATGTTAAACACCAAGTAGTTTAATATCATGTTAAACACCAAGTAGTTTAAAATCATGTTAAACACCAAATAGTTTAAAACCATGTGAAACACCAAATATTTTAAAATCCTGTTAAACACCAAGTAGTTTAATATCATGTTAAAAACCAAATAGTTTAAAATCATGTTAACACCAAATAGTTTAAAATCCTGTTAAACACCAAGTAGTTTAAAATCATGTTAAACACCAAATAGTTTTAAATCATCTTAAAACACCAAGTAGTTTAATATCACATTAAACACCAAGTAGTTTAAAATCATGTTAAACACCAAATAGTTTAAAATCATGTTAAACACCAAATAGTTTAAAATCATGTTTAAACAACAAATAGTTTAAAATCATGATAAAACAACAAGTAGTTGAAAATCATGTTAAAACAACAAGTAGTTTAAAATCATGTTAAAACAACAAATAGTTTAAAATCATGTTAAAACAACAAGTAGTTTAAAATCATGTTAAAACAACAAGTAGTTTAAAAAGATCTGAGGTGTCATTAAACAAACATTGCTTTGCCTGTCTATGAAGGCCCCCATGGTGGCTCAGAGATTTGCTACACAGATTCTTGTTCTTGTTTATAAACAGGTTCTGTAATGAACCGCATGTCGGCTATCTGTGAAGTGGAACACTGCTAACCCCCAATCAAAGTGCTTGTCGATCGACACCAATCATCAATCATTGTTTGCAGGAAAAATGCAATCTAGCAGCTTCCAATATTCCTCTGGCTAACTCAAGTTTGATTTCAATTATTTTTATGCTGAAGAAAAATCGGAGGTTCACATCACCAACAAACTGGCCCCGAGGCAGGGTTATGGCTAACGTGATGATTGTGGTAATGCAGTAACCATGTTTATGTATGGTAACGCTGTGACCATGTTTATGTATGGTAACTCTGTGACCATGTTTATGTATGGTAACTCTGTGACCATGTTTAAATTAATTCTGTGACAATGAATTATGGAAATCCAATGATAATCCTGTGACAGTATTTATGGTCATTCCAAGAAAATGTTTATGGTAATCTCAGTAAATCTTTATAGAAATTCTGCGACTGTTTGAGTAATCCTTTGACCATTTATGGTAATCCTTTGACCGTTTACGGTAATCATGTGACTGTTTATGGTAATTTTGTGACTGTTTATAGTAATCATGTAACTGTTTGTAATAATCCTGTGATAGAGTTTATAGTAGTCCTATTGCAGTGTTTATGGCAATCATGTAACATCATTTATGGTAATCCTATGACAGTGTTATTGTAATCCTGTGACAATGCTTATGGTAATCCTGTGACAGTGTTTATGGTAATCCTGTGATGGTGTTTATGGGAATCCTGTGATAGTGATTATGGTAATCCTGTGATAGTGATTATGGTAATCCTGTGCTAGTGTTTAATGGTAATCCTGTGATAGTGTTTAATGGTAATCCTGTGATAGTGTTTATGGTAATCCTGTGATACTGTTTATGGTAATCCTGCGATAGTTATTATGGTAATCCTGTGATAGTGTTTATGGTAATCCTGTGATAGTGATTATGGTAATCCTGCGATAGTTATTGTGGTAATTCTGTGATAGTGTTTAATGGTAATCCTGTGATAGTGATTATGGTAATCCTGTGATAGTATTTATGGTGATTTTAAGAGAAAGTTTATGGTAATCCTGTGACCATGCATATCTATGGTAATCCCATTACCGTATGCTGTAACAGTATAGTTTTCACAGTAAATCTCCAACAGTGCATGATTATGATCATTACCTAAATGTATGCAACTAACAGCAAAGGATATTTTATAGGCACTTTCTTAGAGACAGGGCAACATGTACCACCACTTTTGATATCAAAGTAATAATGCACTGGATGGTTGGATGTAACCCAATTGGTGCCCCTAAGAGTGTTCAATCATACAACCTATTACAGCTCAAGATCCAACACTACTGTGCAATAAAGATATTTTTAAAAAACTATTGGCAGTCAAGCGTTTTATTGCAAAAATTAAAATTAAATTGGCTGCAACAAAACTACAACAAAAACTACATGCTCAAAGTGTCACCATTAAATTTTCATGGGATTAAACACCAACTTTATCTTGCAATATAACACTGCATGGCCACAATAAAAACTCTTATTAATGCCATTACCAAAGCAGTGCAACAATTTTCTCAGCTTTTCTGACCATGTTCGCCCGATTCATCTTTCCGAACCATTAATCAGAAGAACATTAAATACTGCAAGAGCAAATTGCCAGTGGAGTCTGAACCTTGTGCACATGCCATCATGGTAGCCATAACGTTTGAATTAAACCGAATTGGACGCTGTTGTCACTAAGTGATGGGTTCTTGACTGATTGCTCATGGAGGCCGATACAATCTGATTTATGGCTTTCATTCACTACAAAATGAGATCACCTCCTGACCAGCGAGATGAAAAGTGTCAAAAATGCATAACTTGACGCGGTCTTTTTAGAAACATATTCATACACACCTTATAGACAAAGGCATTCCTTTAGTACTGAGTAAAAACCAAAATATTCCCACATAATGATAAGCTGGGTTTTTTCAAGAACATATTCATACATTTGAAACTGAATAAGAGCTAGCACTTGCATTCATCAAATTCAATCTTTGTGGAGCTTAAAAACAAACGGCCAAATGTTTGACATCCAATAGCCGATTATTATAAATCAATGTGCTCTAGTGGTGTCATTAAACAAAACAAACTTTAACATTCATAGAAGTGAACATTTGTAAACTAGTAAAACCTATTGTAATTACAAACTAACCATGACCACGAACATTTGTAAACTAGTAAAACCTATTGTAATTACAAACTAACCATGACCACGAACATTTGTAAACTAGTAAAACCTATTCTAATTACAAACTAACCATGACCACGAACAGTTGTAATCAAGTAAAACCTATTCTAATTACAAATTAACCATGACACTGATTTGCATTTTTTGTCTTGCTCAGTATATCATTTCTTCAAATTACCATCCATGAATTTTGACAATAAAATATGCCTTTCACTATAGAAATACATCATAAAACCATCATCATATATGCATTATCTGATCTAGTTCAGAAAATCTGTTGTGTGTGTGATAAAATTAGATAATAATTATTTGATAAGAGAACTGGTTCACCCAAATTTCTCTTTGACCCAGTTTCCTGAAGAATACCGTAAATCCTAGGAGAGAAACCAAACAAGAGTTTTCTGGCGTACTGACTAGTATTAAACAGAGGATTCGTCACAAGTGTTTTTTAATATGGAAAATATCAACTTTGTCTATGTTACTCGGTATTTGTTGAGTCTCTGCTGAGACAAATACCAACTTTGTCTATGTTGCTCGGTATTTGTTGAGTCTCTGCTGAGACAAATATCAACCGAGTCTATGTTACTCGGTATTTGTTGAGTCTCTGCTGAGACAAATGCCAATTAACTAGATGAGGTTGATATTTTACATATTAAAAAACATAAGTAGCGAATTCTATTTATCCTATAATTTTTACACTTCTAAAATAAAATTTTAATTCAGTTTTTAGTAAATCACAGTAATTAAGTCATCGCCATCGATAATTAGTTTGACATCATGTATTTTAACTAAATCTTTGAAAACGTTATGCTCAGGTATACAGGTCTTGTTGGCTTGTAAACAAATGACCCATGCACAGCAACACATAACCTAGAGACCTTGCAAAGTTGCATATCATTATTAAGCAGATTGATACACTAAATTATCACATGGGTTTATGACATGGACATCATGGGTAAGTGATAGGATAAAGACTTTTACTTGATACCTTGGCCTTTATTTTAGGGATGCAGACATTTACTGGAGAATGAGATGAGAAGTAGCTCAGTGGTAAAGTGCTTGGCTGTTGCACAGTCAGCATAGGATCGATCCCCATCGGTGGGTCTACTGGGCTATTTCTCATTCCTGCCATTTCTCCAAAAATGGTGTAACAAAGGCTGTGGTATGTACTATCCTGTCAGTAGGATAATGTAAATAAAAATCCCTTGCAGTTAATAAATAAAAAATAGTAGCTCAATGAGTGGCAGTGGCGGGTTTCTTCTTTAATGATCTCTGTGGTCCTTAGCCACATGTCCGACGCCATACAACCCTAATTAATTAATGGGATCAAATGGCCTTTTGACTCTGCATTGTGCAGAGATATGGTCTTGATCACAGATGACGGTTTTGTCATTCAGACTGACTGAATTGTCAAATAAAACATTGAATTTTTTGTTCTACTGAAGACCCTACTTATTAATGCCCTTTGTCTTCAAGAACATAGGCCTCTGAGGTTGAAGACATCCTAGCTATGTGCTTCAATGTGGCCTGTATCTGAGGATTTACGGTAAGTCTGTATTAATTAGACCGGAGGGAAAAAGCCGAGAGATTAATGCCACTTTAATTGAGCCCAGTCCAATATCGTTTAGGTGATGACTGGATGCCCACGAGTAATCAACGACTATCTCCCCTGTACAGCAGCAATATCTACAGAACATCAATCTGCAGTCACACCAACAATTAAATAACAATATGCAATGACCTCCGCACACAAACTCCATAAAAAATGTCACTCTGGTGGATTTGCACCAAGTATTTGTGTTTGGTATACTTTCTGTACTTGGTAAACACCATAGTAATACAGAATAAATAAAACAGAACACCAGCTTTGCACTTTTTAAGTATTTGTATTTGCTATATTTTTTTGTATTTGGTAAACATCTTAGTAAGACAGAATAAATAAAACAGAATACCAGTTTTGCATGTTTAAGTATTTGGTACATGTATACTTGTATTTGGTAAACATCTTAGTAAGGCCTGATGGTGGTGTTGTACAACACCACCTACCCTAGTGTTAAGTTATTCCCCTTGACTACACAAAAATAAAACAGAATTCCAGGAAAATCTTTAAACATGAATTCCATGGAATTGAAAAGCTTTACCTTCAATAAACTGGCTTAGTTTATCAGTCATGAAGCACTGGTTGGAATGGGAAAAGCACTGGGTCCACCAAGAAGGTGAATATCTCAGTAAGACAATAAATAACACAGAATTCCAGGAAAATATTAAAACAAGACTTCTATGGAATTAAAATGCCTTGCCTTCAATAAACTGGTTTTGAGTATCAGTCATGAAGCACTGGTTGGAATGGGAAAAGCACATAGGGTGTCCATCAAGTACAAATCTTCCAATGAGCTATATTCCACACCATACTGTCCCCAAATTGTGAGTCATGTTAGTAAAACCAGGCCTAAGTACACAGCCAGAGTGCCCCAAAACTGTAAGTCATGTTAGTAAAACCAAGCCTAAGTACAAAGCCAGAGTGCCCCAAAACTGTAAGTCATGTTAGTAAAACCAAGCCTAAGTACAAAGCCAGAGTGCCCCAAAACTGGTGTATTAAAGGCCATGCTTTGTGCTGTCCTGTCTGTGTGTAAGTCATGTTAGTAAAACCAAGCCTAAGTACACAGCCAGAGTGCCCCAAAACTGGTGTATTAAAGGCCATGCTTTGTGCTGTCCTGTCTGTGTGAAAGTCATGTTAGTAAAACCAAGCCTAAGTACACAGCCGGAGTGCCCCAAAACTGGTGTATTAAAGGCCATGGTATGTGCTGTCCTGTCTGTGTGAAAGTCATGTTAGTAAAACCAAGCCTAAGTACAAAGCCGGAGTGCCCCAAAACTGGTGTATTAAAGGCCGTGGTATGTGCTGTCCTGTCTGTGTGAAAGTCATGTTAGTAAAACCAGGCCTAAGTACACAGCCAGAGTGCCCCAAAACTGGTGTATTAAAGGCCGTGGTATGTGCTGTCCTGTCTGTGTGAAAGTCATGTTAGTAAAACCAAGCCTAAGTACACAGCCAGAGTGCCCCAAAACTGGTGTATTAAAGGCCGTGGTATGTGCTGTCCTGTCTGTGTGAAAGTCATGTTAGTAAAACCAGGCCTAAGTACACAGCCAGAGTGCCCCAAAACTGGTGTATTAAAGGCCGTGGTATGTGCTGTCCTGTCTGTGTGAAAGTCATGTTAGTAAAACCAAGCCTAAGTACACAGCCAGAGTGCCCCAAAACTGGTGTATTAAAGGCCGTGGTATGTGCTGTCCTGTCTGTGTGAAAGTCATGTTAGTAAAACCAGGCCTAAGTACACAGCCAGAGTGCCCCAAAACTAGTGTATTAAAGGCCGTGGTATGTGCTGTCCTGTCTGTGTGAAAGTGTATATAAAATATCCTTTGCTGCTAATGGAAGAATGTAGGAGATTTCCCTTAAAACTACCTGCCAGAATTATCAAATGTTTGACATCCAATAAATGGTGATTAATAAATTAATAAAATATTGCATTATCATTCAAACAATGGTTTGGTATTTAACAGCTATAGTGAGTTAAGGTTTTGTTAAATACACATTCATTTTATTTGTTTGGCTTTCTTATCTTTTGGTTGACAGTAGGTTTCCCTGAGTCATTCATTAATTAAACATGTTGTTGAATAAACTAGCTTCCTTCGTGAGTAGCTTCATGTGCCAGCTAAAAAATTAAATAAAAATGCCCTTTAACATATAATGCGCACAAAATCAGTTGGAAATATGTCTAGCTTGATGTGCTAGCTCAAACACTAATAGTTCTCTTTCATTTACCATATAACATGTGCAAAATCATCTGAAAATACGTCCAATTTGTCATGCTAGCTAAACACAGCATTACATTCCAAGGTTTTTTTTTACAATGGATATAATAGGTGTAAAATCAGCTGGATATGTCTAACTTGATGTGCCATACACCATGAGTAAAATCAGCTCAATATGACTAGCTAAAACAGCATTACATTCCAAATCTTTTACCATACACCATGAGTAAAATCAGCTCAATATGACTAGCTAAAAACATCATTACATTCCAAGTCTTTTACCATACACCATGAGTAAAATCAGCTGGATATGTCTAGCTAAAAACAGCATTACA
This sequence comes from Gigantopelta aegis, assembly GCF_016097555.1. Classification (NCBI taxonomy): domain Eukaryota; kingdom Metazoa; phylum Mollusca; class Gastropoda; order Neomphalida; family Peltospiridae; genus Gigantopelta; species Gigantopelta aegis. Next base: position 887,803 of record NC_054699.1, read on the forward strand.
TTCCAAGTCTTTTACCATACACCATGAGTAAACTCAGCTCGATATGTCTAGCTAAAAACAGCATTACATTCCAAGTCTTTTACCATACACCATGAGTAAAATCAGCTGGATATGTCTAGTTAAAAACAGCATTACATTCCAAGTCTTTTATCATACACCATGAGTAAACTCAGCTCGATATGTCTAGCTAAAAACATCATTACATTCCAAGTCTTTTACCATACACCATGAGTAAAATCAGCTCGATATGTCTAGCTAAAAACATCATTATGTTTCATTTCATTTCTTGTACCATATAATATGTGCAAAATCATCCGGAAATATGTCCCGCTTGATGTGCTGGCTAAATTACAGCATCATGTATTAACCCTAATCTTTCATAACCAGACTCTCTACAGGCCTCATTTATCATCTTATTAAACGTATTAAATGAATATATTGTCAACATTTTTTATTCTCTTTGTCAGCATTACCAGTATTATCATGACCTAACGATTTTCCATGACAACAATTTATCACAGTCATCAGTTCACAGAGCCGATATTTAAAAACTGCTTGTTAAGAAAGCCAATTTGTTCTCTCTTCTTTTTTAAATAAGGAAAGGCAGTGTGATTAATGACATCTTAGCACATTTTGAAACTATGGCTAAAACCATTTGGTCTAATAAGAGACAACTTCCACTGTCACCACATCAGGGTTCAAATGTTACCACAGCAATGGTGGCCATGGTTGTCCTCTTGACTTGCCTCTGTGCCCTAAAAATAAGAAGTTGTCGATGGCAAAAAAAAAATGCCATGGTGCCCTATCCAGTTTGCCACAATGATCTTCCCATTCATTCCACATTACATATATATGAAAAATAGTAAAATTATCACTGGTAAAATAGTTAAAAGACATCCATATTCAGCAAATTGCTTAGGCTACAGCCGAGAGCACCAGGGTGAAATAATGTTTGTCTGAGAAAATGTGAAAGAAAAGGATCTTTTATATGCACTTTCCTGGAAACAGAACATCACCTTTTCATCATCTTCATAAATCAAGACTAATATTCGTTCCTCGTATTCAGCCTCTCATCGCATCCAATGAAATTTAAGCATTTTGTGGCATGATTTCTTGACGACATGTATCAAGGCTGAATACGAGGAATGAATATTAGCCTTGATTTATGAAGATGCCTTTTCATATGCCAGTTGTCAAACGCTTGTTGGAGGAACCCAAAGGATTTGTCCATCGAGATGGATCAATTCTTTAACTCAACACACTTGAGGAACCCAAAGGATTTGTTCATTGAGATGGATCAATTCTATGTCTAGTTAAAAACAGCATTACATTCCAAGTCTTTTACCATACACCATGAGTAAACTCAGCTCAATATGACTAGCTAAAAACAGCATTACATTCCAAGTCTTTTATCATACACCATGAGTAAAATCAGCTCAATATGACTAGCTAAAAACAGCATTACATTCCAAATCTTTTACCATACACCATGAGTAAAATCAGCTGGATATGTCTAGTTAAAAACAGCATTACATTCCAAGTCTTTTATCATACACCATGAGTAAACTCAGCTCGATATGTCTAGCTAAAAACATCATTACATTCCAAGTCTTTTACCATACACCATGAGTAAAATCAGCTCAATATGACTAGCTAAAAACAGCATTACATTCCAAATCTTTTACCATACACCATGAGTAAAATCAGCTGGATATGTCTAGTTAAAAACATCATTACATTCCAAGTCTTTTATCATACACCATGAGTAAACTCAGCTCGATATGTCTAGCTAAAAACATCATTACATTCCAAGTCTTTTACCATACACCATGAGTAAAATCAGCTCGATATGTCTAGCTAAAAACATCATTATGTTTCATTTCATTTCTTGAACCATATAATATGTGCAAAATCATCCGGAAATATGTCCCGCTTGATGTGCTGGCTAAATTACAGCATCATGTATTAACCCTAATCTTTCATAACCAGACTCTCTACAGGCCTCATTTATCATCTTATTAAACGTATTAAATGAATATATTGTCAACATTTTTTATTCTCTTTGTCAGCATTACCAGTATTATCATGACCTAACGATTTTCCATGACAACAATTTATCACAGTCATCAGTTCACAGAGCCGATATTTAAAAACTGCTTGTTAAGAAAGCCAATTTGTTCTCTCTTCTTTTTTAAATAAGGAAAGGCAGTGTGATTAATGACATCTTAGCACATTTTGAAACTATGGCTAAAACCATTTGGTCTAATAAGAGACAACTTCCACTGTCACCACATCAGGGTTCAAATGTTACCACAGCAATGGTGGCCATGGTTGTCCTCTTGACTTGCCTCTGTGCCCTAAAAATAAGAAGTTGTCGATGGCAAGAAAAAAATGCCATGGTGCCCTATCCAGTTTGCCACAATGATCTTCCCATTCATTCCACATTACATATATATGAAAAATAGTAAAATTATCACTGGTAAAATAGTTAAAAGACATCCATATTCAGCAAATTGCTTAGGCTACAGCCGAGAGCACCAGGGTGAAATAATGTTTGTCTGAGAAAATGTGAAAGAAAAGGATCTTTTATATGCACTTTCCTGGAGACAGAACATCACCTTTTCATCATCTTCATAAATCAAGACTAATATTCGTTCCTCGTATTCAGCCTTGATACATGTAGTCAAGATTACTGATATCCACTACTAGCGCCCTCTATTGGAAGAAAATTTGTAACACCGATTATGTCCCTTACACGATGACATCGCTGACCAATCACAGCATCGGTAACATGTGACAATCTTGAAAGCAATATCAAAAATTAACCGCCGGATGCTGATGCTGCCATCTTTGTTTACAATAACAAGGGAATCTATAAGGGGCATTGCGATTCGTTGCAATCAGATCTCATCGCATCCAATGAAATTTAAGCATTTTGTGGCACGATTTCTTGACGACATGTATCAAGGCTGAATACGAGGAACGAATATTAGCCTTGATTTATGAAGATGCCTTTTCATATGCCAGTTGTCAAATGCTTGTTGGAGGAACCCAAAGGATTTGTCCATCGAGATGGATCAATTCTTTAACTCAACACACTTGAGGAACCCAAAGGATTTGTTCACTGAGATGGATCAATTCTTTAACTCAACACACTTGAGGCAAGGGCTCTGGCACTGAACCACGTCTTGCTTCAATTTCATTAGACTAAAATGCTATTCTTAAACCTCAGGATAACTGACACACATACACACTTCTACACATCAAGAAAACACCATTGCTTAACATATGCTTAAAGATATTTTCTGAAATTTCAAGTGACACTAAAATGTAAAGAACACTCTTTACCAAGGATATGTGGCTTTTTACACAACCTACAAAGGAGCACACAGCTCTGCATGCGCTTCATCAAAACACCACAGCAAAAGTGACCTCGGATAAATAGTGTTTTTTATCACTCGTGTGTCGATACTGGAGACATGAGAAGGTTGCCTCTGATTACCACACTTTGAGAGGAAAACACTTGAGAAGATGTTGGCCATAGAAATGTTGGAATCTTCCCACAAAAGATGGATGAATAGTTGAGGTGTTTTTGAGAATCAATAGGAATTTCATGGCCAATTAAACAATGTAATGAGGTTGAAACTGCAACAACCTCGGGGCAAGCAATCCAAACATATTTGCTCTCATACATCCAGGAGAGTTCCAGTAAAATTAATTCCCATCTCCAGTTACTTCCCCTTTATAGTAATTAGTGAATAGATGGTGTCAGTGTAATTAAACATTACATTCTGTCATTCTGTCCATCTTCCATTCATCAGTTTGTTTGTATAGGTTTATTTTTGTATTTCTGAAGGAAGGAATGGGTTTTTTTAACGACACACTCAACACATTACAGTTATCTGGCATCAGACATATGGTAAAGGACCACACAGATATTGAGAGAGGAAACTCGCTGTCACCACTTCATGGGCTACACCTTCTGATTAGCAGCAAGGGATCTTTTATATGCATCATCCCACAGACAGGATAGTCCATACCACAGCCTTTGTTACACCAGTTGTGGAGCACTGGCTAGAACGAGAAATAGCCCAATGGGCCCACTGATGGGGATCGATCGTAGATCATGCATCAGGCGAGATTTCTAAAGGATTTACTTTAGGAAATCCACATCTGCAATTTCCACCAGGCTGTCTGTCTGTCTGTCTGACCATCTGTGTCTGTCTGCCTGTCTGTGTGTCTATGTCTCTCATCATGTGTATCTGTCCATCTTACCACCTGTGGGTCTATCTGTCTATCCAACATAATACCACTGCTATAAATTCCTGTCTGCAGTGAACAATGGTGTTAATGAACCATTGAACATTCCACAAGGTAAATCTTTCAATTTGGCTGGATGAGATATTTTTTTTTTTGCATTCCCATGCACTTTAATTGTGATATGCAGCACCAGATGAAAATGGATAAAACAAATGGGTTTACCCTCAACGTCTACAGCAGCTACAGGTATAATACAAAAACTTGCTTTGTTTAACCATACCACTAGAGCATTCATTAATCACTGGAAACTGGACAGTCTTCAGAGGACATCTGCTACATTTTTGTTATTAACGGCAAGGGATCATTTATGAGCACTTCCCCCACAGACAGGACAGCACATACCACATCCTTTGATATGCTAATCATGCGGCACTGGTTGGAACAGGAAAACCCCCAATTAGAGAATAGACCCACTGCTATACCAACTGATCTAGATCTGCCCCTATATGTATAAAACAACATTGCTATTAAACGGAATTTAATTTTACTGATAAATTTGAAGATTGCACCATGCCCGACCGCCATGAAAGGTATCTGCCAAGCCGTCTGTGGGAAAGTCTATACAAAAAGAGTTGGATACTTAATTGTAAAATAGTTGGCATTAATGGTGGTGGTTTACTATACAAACATTTTACCACATACAAGCATGTACCCTTTTGTCCAGATGTTACAAAATAACAAAAATGGTTTTATTAAAGTAACATAAATAAGAAAGGAAAAAGTTACAAACTAGCAAAAATGGTTTTACTAAAGTAACACAAATAACAAAGGAAAAAGTTAAAGTTATTTTGTTTAATGACATGACTAGAGAACATTGACTTATTAATCAGCACCAGTTAACTGGACATCAAATATCTTATAATTCTGGCACAAAATAGCTGATGGTTAAACAATCAATGTGCTTTAGTGGTGTCATAAAACTTTAACTTTTTAAACATAATATTCAGTAAAAACCTGGTACATTTTTTCCTTCAGCAGAAAGGAATCTGTTATACTCAATCCTCCACAGACAGGGTAGCACATATACTGATGGAAAGAAATAAAGGATCACACAGATAGCAACAAGAAATAATGACTGCATCAAAAATCAATTGATGTTGTCAGAAATGGACTGGGAACATTATTATAGGCAGCACATTCAACACTACAGATATTCAGTCCCACATTACAACTTGGTATGAAATACAGACATTATTATGCTAGTATTGAATTAAATTTGGTCTACAACTCGATGTGTTCCCTTATTTCTTTCCATCAGTAAATAAAGGTGTTTGATAAATATCTCATGGGGAAGTGGTTGGGATAAAACCACCAATCTGAGAATGAATTTACTGAAGATCTGTGATAGACATCTCATGGGGAAGTGGTTGGGATAAAAACACCAATCTGAGAATGGATTTACTGAAGATCTTTGATAGACATCTCATGGGGAAGTAGTTGGGATAAAAGTTAAAACCACCAATCTGAGAATGGATTTACTGAAGATCTTTGATAGACGTCTCATGGGGAAGTAGTTGGGATAAAAACACCAATCTGAGAATGAATTTACTGAAGTACTTTGATAGACATCTCATGAGGAAGTGGTTGGGATAAAACCACCAATCTGAGAATGAATTTACTGAAGATCTTTGATAGACATCTCATGAGGAAGTAGTTGGGATAAAACCACCAATCTGAGAATGAATTTACTGAAGATCTTTGATAGACGTCTCATGGGGAAGTAGTTGGGATAAAACCACCAATCTGAGAATGGATTTACTGAAGATCTTTGATAGACGTCTCATGGGGAAGTAGTTGGGATAAAACCACCAATCTGAAATGAATTTACTGAAGATCTTTGATAGACGTCTCATGGGGAAGTAGTTGGGATAAAAGTTAAAACCACCAATCTGAGAATGAATTTACTGAAGGTCTTTGATAGACGTCTCATGGGGAAGTGGTTGGGATAAAACCACCAATCTGAGAATGAATTTACTGAAGGTCTTCAATCCTACAACACAAGCGACCCAGGTGAGCACTCTACCAACTGGGCTACATCCTGTACCAGATAGTGACAAAAAACAAACCCAGTTACAAAGTCTGGGACAAAAGACAAAACAGCACATACCATGGCCTTTGATGCACCAGTCATGAGAAACTAAGGCATCAAGCAAGTACTATACAAGAACTATAAATGTCCCCCATAAGCTAAACCACTTCACAATCCACACCACCACCCAAAAGTAAACATAAAAAAGATATCTTCATTTTAGCATTACTAAATATATCTTCACTTTTAACAAATTGTGAAATCTGGCCTCCAGGAATTTACTAAAGGTAGAAACAATGCCAGTTGATCCACGAGATTACAATCGACAATGCAATTTCGCTTTTCAATCCTGATCTGGACATGACAATCTGAAGTTAGTCTCAAGATGAGACATCTGAGAGGGCAAAGTTGAAGACGTTTGATGGGCAGATGAAAACTGTCATCAATTTTCTATTAGCTGTAATCGCAAAGTCAGACGTCACCAATGATGAGTCACCTTGGGAGGACAATCAACACAACTGGAAATGAAAACTCAATGTGTGCACCAATTTAAGCTAACAGCCAATTTATATTTCAATTGCCAAGTGGGTCTTTTTGCACAATTGCCCAGGTCCTTTTTGCAAGCCTTTCAACCACCGAACAAATTATTGCTAAACTAAATCAATGTCATTGGCATAGAATTCCCGGGTGAAAACATTTTCAGCACAAACTGTATTAATATTTCAAACAGAGGAACACAATTTGTTGTGAACACTCTGCCATTCTGTTAATACTGAAGGATGGAACTCGTCGTTTTGAGAGCGACTGTCTGCTGTAGCAAAGATGATTGGATAATTCTACCAGCCAGTCTGTTTGTGGGATTTCAGTCGATACATCCACTTGATCTTTCCACCCAATACAATAACTCACCAGTCCACCTATCCACTCATTTTCCTTAACTTGTCCATCCTTCGCACTCACACACCCAGCCAACTACTTCATCCGTCCATCCATCCACCTGTCCATCAACTCATCCAAACGTCAATCATCCATCCAACCACCAACAATCCATCCACCTGTCCATGAACTCATCCAAATGCCAATCATCCATCCAACATCCATCTACCTGTCTGTCAACTCAACCAAACACCAACCATCCATCTAACCACCTACCATCCATCCACCTGTCCATCAACTCAACCAAACACCAACCATCCATCTAACCACCTACCATCCATCCACCTGTCCATCAACTCAACCAAACACCAACCATCCATCTAACCACCTACCATCCATCCACCTGTCCATCAACTCAGCCTAACACCAATCATCCATCCAACCACCTACCATCTATGCACCTGTCCATCAACTCAGCCTAACACCAATCAGCCATCCAACCACCTACCATCTATGCACCTGTCCATCAACTCAGCCTAACACCAATCAGCCATCCAACCACCTACCATCTATGCGCCTGTCCATCAACTCAGCCTAACACCAATCAGCCATCCAACCACCTACTATCTATGCGCCTGTCCATCAACTCAGCCTAACACCAATCAGCCATCCAACCACCTACCATCTATGCACCTGTCCATCAACTCAGCCTAACACCAATCAGCCATCCAACCACCTACCATCTATGCACCTGTCCATCAACTCAGCCTAACACTATACAAACCCATCTATCCATCGATTCATCCTTCTATCGATCTCTCAAGCAACCAAACATTAAATACCCAACACCTAACATCCATCCATCCATCAATTCAAACACCCAACCAACCACCATCCTTCCAAAGTTAAAGTTTGTTTTGTTTAATGATACCACTAGAGCACATTGCTTAATTAATCATCAGCTACTGAATGTCAAACAATTGTTAATTCTGAGATAACCCCCTGCATTGTTTCCTTATCAGCAAGGGATCTATTGTATACACTTACTCACAGATAAGACAGCACATACCATATACTTTGGTATACTAGCCAATGGGTACACCCTGGACTTTTCATCCTATATCCCAAGCTCGATTCAGGTAAACATTCTACCAACGCAGCTGAATCCCACTCCTAGTTAAAAGACTTTTCATGTCAGTGCAGTGGAATTTCCTACACGGTGCTCCTGATGTATGGGGAGGAAATATAAAGAGATTTGTATAATGTAAAAATTCTAAAGTAGATGGCTATGTTTGACAGGGTGACCTGCTCTGTGGCTACTTCTTCCTGTGAACTAGTTTTCTTTATGCTAGTATTACTGTTAATTTTCAAGTGATGGGCGAGTTCTAGTCGAGTTGGTATTGTGCTCAACAGAACATAGGACTAAAATCACTGGCAGACTCATTGTTTTCCCCAAACTCAATCAGTGCCCCATGACTGGTGTATCAGCTAAGGCTATGGTACCTGCTGTCTTGTTTGTGGGACAGTCCATATTGCTGGTATTGCAATAATGAAGTCGGTTTTCTCTGAAGACTACATTTAAAAAACAACAACAAATATTTGACATCAATAGCTGATGCTGTTAAATAAAACAAACCTTAACATTAACTGTGTAGTAATAACAGTTGCACCCCTTCAAACCTTAACATTAACTGTGTAGACACAACAGTCCCACCCCTTCAAACCTTAACATTAACTGTGTAGTCACAACAGTCCCACCCCTTCAAACATTAACATTAACTGTGTAGTCACAACAGTCCCACCCCTTCAAACATTAACATTAACTGTGTAGTCACAACAGTCCCATCCCTTCAAACATTAACATTAACTGTGTAGTCACAACAGTCCCATCCCTTCAAACATTAACATTAACTGTGTAGTCATAACAGTCCCACCTCTTCAAACAGTAACATTAACTGTGTAGTCACAACAGTCCCACCCCTTCAAACATTAACATTAACTGTGTAGTCACAACAGTCCCACCCCTTCAAACATTAATATTAACTGTGTAGTCACAACAGTCCCACCCCTTCAAACATTAACATTAACTGTGTAGTCATAACAGTCCCACCTCTTCAAACATTAACATTAACTGTGTAGTCACAACAGTCCCACCCCTTCAAACATTAATATTAACTGTGTAGTCACAACAGTCCCACCCCTTCAAACATTAACATTAACTGTGTAGTCACAACAGTCCCACCCCTTCAAACATTAACATTAACTGTGTAGTCACAACAGTCCCACCCCTTCAAACATTAATATTAACTGTGTAGTCACAACAGTCCCACCCCTTCAAACATTAACATTAACTGTGTAGTCATAACAGTCCCACCTCTTCAAACATTAACATTAACTGTGTAGTCACAACAGTCCCACCCCTTCAAACATTAACATTAACTGTGTAGTCATAACAGTCCCACCTCTTCAAACATTAACATTAACTGTGTAGTCACAACAGTCCCACCCCTTCAAACATTAACATTAACTGTGTAGTCACAACAGTCCCACCCCTTCAAACCTTAACATTAACTGTCTAGTCACAACAGTCCCACCCCTTCAAACCTTAACATTAAATGTGTAGTCACAACAGTCCCACCTCTTCAAACCTTAACATTAACTGTGTAGTCACAACAGTCCCACCTCTTTAAACCTTAACATTAACTGTGTAGTCACAACAGTCCCACCTCTTCAAACATTAACATTAACTGTGTAGTCACAACAGTCCCACCTCTTCAAACATCCTCCCTACAGGCCTGGACTTTATCATTCCACCACCTTTTAGGTCATTTACATTTGGACTAAGTGCGAAACAAAGAGCTTCTGCCGATTAATTTTATTTCACTTGGCTTCTAATTGCAGATTTGTGTTAGTGTAATTATTTTCAATGGACCAACCCACCCAGCTGAGACCTGCCTGTCATGGCCGTACTGTGACATGTCAACTTCCTTCCATCCTGCAACTCTAACAACAATGGCTGCCAAAAAGGTTGCACAGAGGTCACATTTCGTCCAAGTGTCATTACATTGTTATGGAGTGCAAAACCAATAAATGGGATGAAAATATTGATTAATGAATTGTGATACATCAAAAATATTGACTGATGCAGAGACAAGGGACTGTGAGTCATTAATATTTGGATTCTGCAGTTCCACTTCACAGTTCACAGGAAGAAATAGCCACAGAGAAGGTCACCCTGTCAAACACAGCTATCTACTTTAGAATTTTTACATTATACAAATCTCTTTATATTTCCTCCCCATACATCAGGAGCACCATCTAGGAAATTCCACTGCACTGACTTGAATGGTAACGAATGTATATGCAAACTACTGAGTCTGCAGACCAGATTAAATGTGTTGTAAAGAACATTGACACTGTCAAGTATTCCCTTCTACCAGGTGTTTATTATCTTAAAAAGTAGGCAGCTATTTGAGAGAAGTCAGTGGCTATATTTACTGATCACAGTGTGGTTTATAACTGTTAACATGGAAGGTAGGCAGCAGTGGTAGCAGCAACAGCAGCCGTAGAATAAATTATTTTTACAAAACAACACTAATAATGAATTGTCTTATAAAACAACACTAATAATGAACTGTCTTACAAAACAGTAATCCACAATTTTGTTTTCCTAGAAATTAAAACACCTTTAGTTTTTCTCAACGATTTCAAAGACATAATGACTTATTTTTCTCCATAAAATTGCAATTTGTTAGATTGAACATCTTCTGTCTTGTAATATTTCAATATTTATTGCTTATTTTCATCTTTATTTATGAAACCATAAAGGAAAGCTTAGTTGCTGGTGTCTAGACAGAATTCCAAGGGCATTACAAAACCAGTTTAGTAGCAACCTTGAATTCAACATTTGTCATTGAGACTTAAGACGAAGACACTTAGCAGTTAGGCTTATTTTTTATAATTACTTTTGTTTATTTTTTTATTTTTTATAATTACTTCTGTTAAGCTTTTATTATTTATAATTAATTTTGTTAAAGTGTTTATTTTTTATAATTACTTTTGTTATGTTTTTATTTTTATAATGCCTTTTGTTTAAGTTTTTATTTTTTATAATGCCTTTTCTTAAGTTACTGATCTCAAGATGTGAAAGTAGCAGATGATAAATTAGATTCTGTCTTCAAAATGCCATTAAACAAGTAGAACATAAATATCTATTAATAGGTATCATTAAAATTTTATTTAACAAAGATGGTCTTTTTTTAATGCAGGATTTTATTGCAGAAGACAGAATAGAGAACTACAGAACAATATTATCTCAATGAAGGGCAAAATGTTGTATTGCTTTGCAATCTTAATGCCAGACACCAACACAAAACACAAGTCTTACAATCATATTGCATCTAAAAACGTTTGGAAACAAATTACAAGAAAAACCATGTTTTAGAATAAAATGTAATGGCAATAATTATAAAACAGCCTGAGATATTTTCATTACCAAACCACCACATTGTATGATAAGGAATGCTTCCTCTATCTCTCCTGTACATACATATAACACACAGATTATTGCTGTGCTTTGCATGTGACTGGAACCAATGTGAAAAACAGCTTCCTTTGTCATGCAATTCATTAATCCCACACATTATACAGCTAGAATGCTTTAAACTATACTAAATTTCATTGAAAATGAACCACCTAATTTTCACTTGTTATTGCTATCACATGTGTGTGGTTGCTATTAAACATAATAACCCTAACCCATTATATTAATAGAATATATTAATTTGTTTTTATTTAAACTTGTTTTGGTGCTTCTATCAATTTAAGGTTCATGCACACTGTCCTGGGCACACCTCAGTTATCTGTGCTGTCTGTCTAGGACAGTGGGCTAGTTGTTAGTGGTTAGTGAGAGAGACATCAGTGTAGTGGCCTTAAAACTACCTATTTAGTCTTTAAACTATAGTTCTGTATGGACTCATGTTTTTATAAGCTATCTCAGAGTTACAAAATTGGGTAGATGAGTTTACGATTTCATAACGCTAAGATAGTTTTGAAAATCCCTACCCTGGATGGCAGCTGGTACCAGGATACAAATCCATACAAGAACATGAAACCCTAGAGTTCAGTATAATATATTCATACAAGAAAGCCTGGAGTTCAGTATAATATATTCACACAAGAAACCCTGGAGTTCAGTATAATATATTCACACAAGAAACCCTGGAGTTCAGTATAATATATTCATACAAGAAAGCCTGGAGTTCAGTATCATTAATATATTCACACAAGAAAGCCTGGAGTTCAGTATAATATATTCATACAAGAAAGCCTGGAGTTCAGTATCATTAATATATTCACACAAGAAAGCCTGGAGTTCAGTATAATATATTCACACAAGAAAGCCTGGAGTTCAGTATCACACAAGAAATAGTTCATATTCACACAAGAAACCCTGGAGTTCAGTATAATATATTCACACAAGAAAGCCTGGAGTTCAGTATAATATATCACACAAGAAACCCTGGATTCATATTCACACAAGAAACCCTGGAGTTCAGTATAATATATTCACACAAGAAACCCTGGAGTTCAGTATAATATATTCACACAAGAAACCCTGGAGTTCAGTATAATATATTCACACAAGAAAGCCTGGAGTTCAGTATAATATATTCACACAAGAAAGCCTGGAGTTCAGTATAATATATTCACACAAGAAAGCCTGGAGTTCAGTATAATATATTCACACAAGAAAGCCTGGGTTCAGTTCACACAACAAACCCAGTTCATATAATATTCACACAAGAAAGCCTGGAGTTCAGTATAATATATTCACACAAGAAAGCCTGGAGTTCAGTATAATATATTCACACAAGAAACCCTGGAGTTCAGTATAATATATTCATACAACAAACCCTGGAATTCAGTATAATATATTCACACAAGAAAGCCTGGAGTTCAGTATAATATATTCACACAAGAAACCCTGGAGTTCAGTATAATATATTCACACAAGAATGTGAAACCCTGCTGTAAGTAAATATTAACACCAAATCATGGTCAACAATGGCAAATTATTTTATATCAAGAAAACTTTAAAATACCATATTATACCGTTGACACACTAAATACGGTTCTGTTCATTGTGTGTCAATGCATATCAACACATACTGATCCGCATTAGGAATCGCTGTTGACATACTGCCTCTCAATGCAGATCAAAACGAACCAAGACACACCAAATTTGCTTGTGAGATGTGTACAAGCATGTTTTCTACAAAAAACAATTATGTGCTTGATGTGTCGCTTCCTTGTGGCATTATTATGGAAAAACAATTAGTCATTTTTCACTTCACACAACACCGCCATTTTTTTTCAAATGTAATATCACATGACTTGCATCATGTGATCTTAACGACCTGAACTGAACCGTATTCGCCAGTGTACTATTGACACACCAGAATCCAAAACCATACTGACCAGTATGCGTGCTGCTCAATCCACATGCATATGTGAATTGAGATCAAAATGGATTGAAACTGTTTGGTACCCGTTTTTGGTATGTCACATCCCGTATCCTATCTGGATGAAAATGGATTGACCCGTTTTGAAGTTTGGTGTGTCAGTGATATTAGTTGATGGAATATACAAAAAGAATCTGCAGTTAGTAAATATTAACCTTAAATCCAAATCAAATAACAGTAATTGTTCGTGTTACTGAAACACAAAGGGTTTCATTTATCTTTTAAGTGTTTAACAGAAGTTAAAGAGACTAATGAACACTTTACTACATCTGTACGACACACGATATTTTATTTCCTTAAATTGTTTCCTGAGAGACTGGGCCAACAGTAACATGAATAAGGCCATAAAAACACAAGTAACAAGGGGGATAAGGGAAGGCTGGCAGAGAAGAGAACCAAAATAAAACATCTTCTGAACAAATTTGTTTTACACCATCAATATCCATCAATATATACTTTTTATTTGTCAGAACTGTTATTGGGTGCTCAGTTATTTATTTTACGACAAAGGGTTATGGAAAAACCTATCAATATGCATTGCAGTTCACATCTCTAGAAGCATTGCTCTGGCTGCTTTGAAGGATGGTGGTCCATCAATAATAATGTCAATGCCATTGTCGCACACTTTTCTGTTTCCCATCAGACAGTCTGGAGTGCAGGCTAATTTGATGAAATATTCTAAGAACACAGCACCAATATGAACATCAAATACTTGACAGTCACTATTTTCAAATGTCTCTGACAGAGTCTCGGAAACACGATGAA